>NC_133326.1:11205250-11285250 GCF_042186555.1 Aquarana catesbeiana | reverse complement strand
CGGCTATCACAGCTCCAAGTCGCTTTGGATAAGTCTCTATGATCTTCCCACATCTTACCACTGGGATTTTTGCCCGTTCCTCCTTGTAAATCTGCTCCAGCTCCTTCAAGTTGGATGGTTTGCTCTTGTGAACAGCAATATTTAAGTCTGACCACAGATTTTCTATTGGATTGAGGTCTGGGCTTTGACTAGGCCATTCCAACACATTTACATGTTTCCCCTTAAACCACTCAAGTGTTGTTTTAGCAGTGTGTTTGGGGTCATTGTCCTGCTGGAAGGTGAACCTCCGTCCTAGCCTCAAATCACACACAGAGTGCTACAGGTTTTGCTCAAGAATATCCCTGTATTTAGCACCATCCATCTCTCCCTCAACTCTGATCAGTTTCCCAGTCCCGACTGCTGAAAAACATCCCCACAGCATGACGCTGCCACCACCATGTTTCACAGTGGGGATGGTGTTCTTTGGGTGATGTGATGGGTTTGCGCCAGACATAGCGTTTTCTTTTATGGCCAAAAAGTTACATTTTAGTCTCATCAGACCAGAGCACCTTCCTCCATACATTTTGGGAGTCTCCCACATGCCTTTTCCCAAACTCAAAACGCGCCATTTTTTTTTTTTTGCTGAAAGTAATGACTTTCTTCTGGTCACTCTGCCATAAAGCCCAACTCTATGGAGCGTACGGCTTATTGTGGTCCTATGTACAGATACTCCAGTCTCTGCTGTGGAACTCTGCAGCTCCTCCAGGGTTACCTTAGGTCTCTGTGCTCCTCTCTGATTAATGCCCTCCTTGCCCGGTCTGTGAGTTTTGGTGTGCGGCCGTCTCTTAGCAGGTTTGCTGTTGTGCCATGTTCTTTCCATTTGGTTATGATAGATTTGATGGTGCTCCTAGGGATCATCAAAGATTTGGATATTTTTTTATAACCTAACCCTGACTTGTACTTCTCAACAACATTGTCCCTTACTTGTTTGGAGAGTTCCTTGGTCTTCATGGCAGTGTTTGGTTAGTGGCGCCTCTTGAGTTGAGTTGAATCTTAATATAGCGCCGTCTTACCCCGAAGGGTCCCGACACGCATAGGTCTTGCTTAGATGTTGCCGCCTCTGGGGCCTTTCACAAAGGTGTGTCTATGACAGGTCATGTGACACTTAGATTGCACACAGGTGGACATCATTTCACTAATTATGTGACTTCTGAAGGTAATTGGTTGCACCAGAGCTTTCTATGGGCTTCATAACAAAGGGGGTGAATACATACACACATGACAATTATCAGTTTATGTCTGAAAATTAGTTTTATGTATATATTTTTCTAATTTTACTTCACCAACTTAGACTATTGTGTTCTGATCCATCACATATAATTCAGATTAAAAAAAAAAACATTAAAGGCTGTAATGTAACAAAATAGGTAAAAAGCCAAGGGGGGTGAATACTTTTGCAATGCACTGTATATGGGTCACATGTTCTCATATCGGATTGGTGACAATTACCGAACGTAAACATTGAAAATTGCTTTAGGCACGGGGGGGGGGGGGGGGCATGGTTGTTTTCCAGTAATATATACAAACTATTGTGACCCCCCCCCCCATAGGAAGATTTGTGAAGCTCCTTTGTCCCCGGGACACTCCACTGAACAGGCGACTTTTGTTCGATCGTTTTACTATGTATTTGAGAAATGTAAATATGAAGAGCGGCCGGAGACAGGAGGATCCATTGATGGGGCGATGTCAGAGGTGGGAGCCGAGCTTTAGTCCTGACCCCCCCCCCCCCCCCCCCGGGGAAAATAAAGGATGGAATTCGGTTACATTTGCAAAACTCTGAACGTCTTTGATCTGGGTTGCCTCCCCCTCCCCCCTCTACAGTCTGATAGCGGTATAAACCTAAAAGCAAACATTTTATTATATTGCAGACTAGGGATGACCGATACCTTTTTTACGAGTACCGATACTTCTTTTTTTTTTTTTTTTTTTGTACATACATATATATGTGTAAAAATATTCACTAACAAAGCAAACCAAAAAAATTTTTAATTGTTTATCGTTTTATAAAATAGACGTTAAAAAAAAAAAAAAAAAAAAAAAAGCAGGAAAATAATAATTACATGGAGGAGAATAGGGAGTTAATTAAGGCTGATTAGAGTAAATTAAGGGGTTAAGCAGAGGAACATTTGTTCATCCCTTTGATCTGCAAATGAAGAAACAGAAAGATACAAAAAAGAAACAATGTTTCTTTTTATTTTAGTGTTTCTGCGGCTGAGCAATGTTGTTAATCAACATTGCCGGCTGATTTTTTTTTTTTTGTTTTTATTTTTTAAAAGCTCCAATTACCGGACTTCTTTAACACAAGGGAGACCCCACTGACAGCTCAAAGAACCGAGCCTAAAAGTATCAGTGTCGGGTATTGGTGCATTTGTACGAGCACCGATAATTGTGCAAATACTCGGTATCAGTACAACCCTATTGCAGGCTACCAATCCTTAAATTTGACGGCCGCATTCGTTTTTTGCTTT
Organism: Aquarana catesbeiana; assembly: GCF_042186555.1. Lineage (NCBI taxonomy): Eukaryota > Metazoa > Chordata > Amphibia > Anura > Ranidae > Aquarana > Aquarana catesbeiana. The sequence continues at coordinate 11,282,743 of NC_133326.1, read as the reverse complement.
TTTAGGCTGTTTCTGTTTTCCTCTGCTGATCCAGCCAGGAAGTCTGCACAAACTCTCCAGCAGAATGTATCAGTTTACATGGATGAGGCAAACCATTCAACGCTGACAGGGGGGGGTGCTTGCAGTGATCTGCTGTTATTCATGTAAAACGCCTCCAGGTGGTCATATTGTATATTACAGAAAATGACAGGGGCTGCAGATGGAAAAGGAAAGCAAATTTTTAATAACATTCAATTACAATATTACTTGTGTCGCAAAAAAAAAAAAAATAATTCCGATATACTGTATATACCAGAGTATGTAGACGCTATAACGTTCGCGTAAACCAATCAATTTACGCTTATTGGGATTTGTCTTTACCAAAAATATGTAGTACATATTGGCCTACATTTTAAAACAAATTTGATCGTTTACATTTTTTTTTATTGATTATGTTTTTATAGTAGAAAGTAAAAAAAAAAAAATATATTTTTTTTTTTTCAAAATTGTCGGCCGTTTTTATGTTTATAGTGCAAAAAATAAAAACCGCAGTGGTGATCAAATACCACCAAAAGAAAGCTCTATTTGTGGGGGAAAAAAATATCAATTTTATTTGGGTACAGCGTTGCACGACCGCGCAATTGTCAGTAACTTCAAGAGGTCAAGTGGTTAGTATGTATGTATATAGATAGAGAGATATATCTATCTATCTCTTTTAATTTATATTATTATTTATTTATTATTACATTGTAGAAGCTTAAAAATACAGGGCGGGCCAGCTGCAAACAAACTCCCGTCCTCCTAGCGAGACAGCATGGTGACGTCAGCACGTATCCTCCTCCAGACGCGTTTTGTCATATGTGACGTTGTCAATGGGGTATGTTGTCAATTTGGGTACAGCGGCGCACGACCGCGCAATTGTCAACTTCCAGAGGTCAAATGGTTATTTATATATATTTTAATTTATATTTTTTATTATTTATATATTTATATTTTATTATTATTATTATTATTATTATTATTATTATTATTATTATTATTATTATTTTTTTTTTTTTTATTATTATGATGTTCATTTATTTTTTATTTATTTAGGCAAGTTTTTTTTACCCCACAAAAGTGGAGATGCACTTTAAGTCCAGCCTTTTATACCATTTGCAATTAACATTTCATGTTTATTTATTAATACACCCACACCTGTGTTCCTGTGGCTGGGGTTCGGGGTGAAGGGAATAAGCCATTATAACGTGTTAGCTCTTTGGCCGCTTGACCTCCTTTTATCATTGTGTAGCCCAGGAGAGTTTTATTCTTTGATGATGTGACAATCGCCCGGATATGGGTGACCCGCCGGCTCCAGTGTTAGATGCTGATAACATTGAATGTTGGAATTCTTCCATCTCTCTGGTCTCCTCTGGTATTGAGCTCTGTATTCCCAGTCTAGATGGGGGAGGGGATGAGATTGTAGGGAAGGAGAGGAGCCACCGTCTCCATTAGTAGAAGAGTTTCCTCGTGAAGCCAAACCGGCTTCTACTTTTTATTTTTGTGCTGCTGATTTTATAGCCCAGATGGGATTCTTTTAAAGCCTTATTAACCCCTTCATACCTGAGAGTAAAACAAATCGAAATGCCTAAGCACAATTTTGCAACTTTGACATCCGTTAGTAAAACCGTACAGATCACCACACCTACTTTGTGCATCCAGGTGGATTATACCGCGTTTTTTTTTTTTTTTTTTCAGAACAAATTGCGCTTTCTTTTGACGGTAAATGGTACTGGATATCTGCTGTTTTTTTTTTTTTGTTTTGTTTCCTTTTTTCTTTTTTTTTTTTTTTCTCTTCTTATTTTCAAAGAAAAACTGGCCCAAAATAGTAAAAAGAAAAAAATCTTTTTTTTTTTTTTTTTTTTTTTACCACTTCAATACTAGGCATCCCCCCCCCCCCTGCCCAGGCCAATTTTCAGCTTTCAGCGCTGTTCCTTTTTAAATGACGATTGCGCGGTCATGCTACACTGTTACCCAAACAACATTTTTATCATTTTGTTTCCATAAATAAAGGTTTATTTTGGTGGTATTTGATCACCTCCTGTGCTCTTTATTTTTTTGCTAAACAGATTTTTTAAAAAAAGACTGAAATATTTGAAAAAAATAGTTTTTCTTTATTTTCTGTTGTAAAATTTTGTAAATAAGTATTCTCCTTCACTGATGAGGTGGCACTGATGGGCGCTCATAGGCGGCACTGAGGCTGCATTCACTTCTAAGCGTTTCAAAGTCGTGTTTTTTACCGCGATTTTCTTCAGGTCACCAATGTAAAAGGCAGAAAAACGCCTGTAATCTCCCCACAAAGAAGCTCATGTTCTTTTTTTGAGCTCAGGGTGTTTTTCAGACGTTTTGCTTCAAGGTGACAAAATGCTCAGATGTGAACAGGTGCCGTGTAAATGAATGGGATTTTGCTTGTTGGACGTTTTTTTCGGGCGTTTTTATGAGCTGAAAATGCTCAGGTATGAATGGAGCCTGGTGGGCACTCATAGGTGGCACTGACAGGCACTTGTGGCACTGATTGCGCTGATAGGCATCACTAATGGTACTGACAGGCATTGCTGATGGGCACTGATTGGTATCTGAGCACTGATTGGCATATCCCTGGTGGTCCAAGGTGGCTTACCTGGTGAGCGTCCTTTATGGGCATCCCTGGTGCTCCTGGCCGGACCACCGATCGCCACGCAAATCGCCCCCCCCCCCCCCCCCCCCCGATCGCGGCTTATCCTGCTGGACGTCATATGACGCCCAGTCAGGATAACTGAACCACAATATTCTGTTCTTTGGTGGTAAAGTATAATAAAAGAGAAATATACAGCTAAATATAACCACTTCCCGCCCGGCCTATAGCAGAATGACGGCCGGGCGGGAAGTGGTTAAATTTAGCTGTATATTTCTCTATTTTATCATACTTTACCACCAAAGAACAGCCCAAAATTAATTCTACTCCGGACGATCGCACAAATGTGTGTTTGCTGTGTTTGTACCTGTAGTACAGTCCAAAAACAATAGTGAGCATTTTTGTGTTTTTTGTTTTTTGTTTTGTTTTGTGTTTTTTTTTTTTTTTTTTTTTTTTTTTTTTTTTTTTTTTTTTTTTTTTTAATCCTACCCAAAATACACTGATGCTAATTAAAAAAAAAAAAAAAAATCTATTCTACCCAAAATATGCTGACTGTGACCTTGCATTAACCCTGGCAAACCTTCATCTTGTTTGTTTTCTTTATTTTTTATTTGATTATTTTTACACTTTATGGTTTGTTTACATTTTCTTCTCCAGCAAGAATAGGAAGATACAATGTACAGTAGATAATGATACAATGTATAGTATATAATACAATGTATCGGATACAATGTGTATAGTATATAAAGATGCAATGTGTATAGTACATAAAGATGCGATGTGTATATAAAGATACAATGTGTATAGTATATAAAGATACAATGTGTATAGTATATAAAGATACAATGTGTATAGTATATAAAGATGCAATGTGTATAGTATATAAAGATACAATGTGTATAGTATATAAAGATACAATGTATCTTCCTCTTCATTCAGAAGAAGTAAACACAGGGGCGGGCTCACAGTGACTGATCATAGCCAATCAGAGGCCATCACAGCGATCAGGTGACCCGATACTGACAATCTCGGGTCCTGATCATTTAGTACGGGGAGCGGAGCGCTCGGTGAGAGCCGGGGTCTCTCTGCAGGAAGCGTACTATGCTGTGCGCTCCCAGCACAAAGAGAGATCCGCATATATATGTGGCCCCTCGGACAAAAGCCCTCTTCCCTGAGGTCACATATAGAAGTGTGCGGTTGGTGGGAAGGGGTTAAATCGGTTTTAAATCCAAAACTGCAGCTTACCAATTCTTAGATGTGGCGGCTGCATTTGTTTTCTTTTCTTTAGGCTTTTTTCCCCCCCTCTGTTATCACCTGGTGATCTTAGATTTCTAAGGTCAGTGTTGCGCATGCGGGGAATGAGCACCGTGCCAGCAGGACCCCTCCTTCTAGGCACCTGAATTTGACATTTGTATCAGCCTCTGTACAGCAGAGCTCAGGCAGGGGCAGAGAGAAGCAGAGCAGTGGAGCCAGTCAGGTGTGTTGCAGTGCAAGGGGTTTGCTGATAGGAGGAGAGAGCAGAGTGATAGATGAGCTCCTTCTCCTTTTCCCTGTCCAGTCACAGATAAGAGGTGGGGAGGAGACCTGTGAGTGAAAGTGAAACTGCAGTGGGGAAAGATCGGGTCCTTCTCTTACCAGGCAGGGCTGTGCTATGTGGCAGAGCTGTGTAGATCTCAGGACTGGAATGGAAAGATCACCTATTTTTAGCAGGTAAAACCGCTCCTATAGATGTATTTTTATGGGTGTCATTGGCTGTTTGTTCCCGGAGTTCAGCTTTTAATGTACGTCGCCCCCTTTCTCGCGCCGTACGGCGCTGACGGACTTTTTACGGCGTACCGTTCACCCCGATTGCGGCGGATGGAGCTTCATAAAATGATCGGCGTATCGCGTGTCCCGATGATGAGATAATTATTCATCCTTCCATTTGCAGTGAAATGATCGGCATGCTTTTCCAGCCATCTATTATGGAAATGAGGATTGTGAGTAATTGAAGGAGGTCGCCGGTCTGACACGCGCGGCGTCTGATTGACAGCTCCTCCCTCCCGCAAGTAGCGGGAGACTCTGACCTTCCCGTATCGTTCTCCTCCGATCGCTCGCCGCCAATGAGGCCAATTCAACATTTCACTTCTTCTCTTAAAGGGTATTTTTTTTTTTTTTTTTAATGATTTTTAGTAAGAGTTCCCTTTTTTAATCCAGTATATTCTGCCAGTCCCCAGTCCGTTTCCCTATTATACTCTTTTCACCGCTGGACCCAATTTCTCTTTTTTTTTTTTTTTTTTTTTCCTGTCTTAGTCCGTAGGGTTCAATATTGAGTCGGCTCCGCCCTTCGCAGCTATAACAGCTTCAACTCTTCTGGGAAGGCCGTCCACAAGGTTTAGGAGGGTGTCTATGGGAATGTTTGACCGTTCTTCCAGAAGCACATTTGTGAGGTCAGGCACTGATGTTGGATGAGAAGGCCTGGCGCGCAGTCTCCGCTCTAAATTAATCCCAAAGGTGTTTTATGGGGTTGAGGTCAGGACTCTGTGCAGGCCAGTCAAGTTCCTCCACCCCAAACTCGCTCACCCATGTCTTTTATGGACCTTGCTTTGTGCACTGGTGCGCAGAGTCATGTTGGGACAGGAAGAGGCCGTCCCCCAAACTCTTCCCACAAAGTTGAAGTTGTCCGTAATGTCTTGGTATGCTGACGCCTTAGGATTTCCCTTCACTGGAACTAAGAGGCCAAGCCCAACCCCTGAAAAATAACCCCCCACACCATAATCCCCCCCCCCCCCCCTCCACCAAATGATTTAGACCAGCGCATCCCCACACCTGGAATTCTAATACTTGCCAATGCTTTCTAGAGCAGTGTTTCTCAACTACAGTCCTCAAGGCGCCCCAACAGGTCATGTTTTCAGGATTTCCCTCCAGATAAAAGGGCTGTGGTAATTACTAAGGCAGTGAAACTGATCAAATCACCTGTGCAAAATAATGGGAAGCCTGAAAACATGACCTGTTTGGGCGCCTTGAGGACTGGAGTTTAGGAACACTGTTGTAGAGCACCATGAGTTAGCTAAAGAGTCAGCACAGCAGTAATGATTTCCTTTTCAGACGTGGCCACCTTGGACTGAACATCCATCCTGATCACCGACAGGTGCCACCATAAATGTCAGGAATGTGAGTGGCTGTTGCCTGAAGGCCATCGATCGATTGATGCTCAGGTGTTACATTTTACTTCTCTAAACTGTTACTGTGATAATAAACCCCAAAATACATCTGAATAAGAGCTACTTAAGTGAAATCTCTGTAAACTTTGTGCACACATTTTATCTAGACTTGGCCTCCTGTGGCTCATATTTTCCGGTAATGCTGCCAATTTCATTAGTCAAAAGGCCGTAAATTTTTTTTTTTTTTACTTGTCTGGCACACAGCAGGTTGGCAATTTTTAGGTTTGGTGTGATCAGTTTGTTGAGCTGCCTGTATTAACGTTTTGATTGCCAGGTCTTGGCTGATACCAGAACTTTCTAATGAAAGATCATCGTACAATCGCGTAAAAGGAAGAACGTGCAGGCCTGTACTTATGGAGAGGGGGGGAAGGGATGGCCATTGACGTTGCCAGTATTCCTGTATCCCAGTGTTCCCTTATCTAACCATAAAAAGTGGGATTAGGCATATGTTCTGGGATGTCTGTAAGGCTTCATTTTAATGTGCGGTTGGAGGGTAGCAATGTGTGGTCGAGCTGCGTTTTTGCTGGGGGAGGGGGGCGAGTGAGTACTGTGTGTGTGGTTTTTTTTTTTTTTTTTTTTTTTTTTTTTTCAGTACCCACTTTCACAGTCCTCGCCTAGGCAAATTTGCAGTCCCTTGCCCTGCCCCCTCCCATAGCCTCCTGGCACATGTCACATTTCCCACGGGGATGGAGGACCATTCAAAGAGCGCTGCGTGAGCGGGTAGCCTGCTGTGATTCCCCGGGAAGCCACAGCTGGCTCCCATAGCCACAATGACCGTGTCAGGGGACCTGCAGCAGTAAGACCAACTGGCTGTGAGAAAATGGCACTGGACATCCCTAGTAAGTACCTGATTTTTAAAAGTCAGCCGATTCCTACTTAATTTTGAGCCCATGGCTGGCCAAGCAGGCACCACCTAGCTCGAGAAAAGTTGATTTAAAAATCGACTGAGCCAGATGGGAAAATTATAGACCAAACCGCGACTATATCCTTATAGGATTGATTTGAATTTCTCTCCTGCGGCCTGAACGAGGGAAACTTAAGCCACATATGGCAGCCTCTTGTGTTTTTTTTTTTTTTTTTTTTTTTTTTTGTTTTTTTATTTAAACCCTGTACCCCCCCCCCCAACCTCTTTTCTATAGGCCTTAACACAGGGGTGAACACATTTCATTATGGAATTGAGGAAAGATAAGCTGATATAGAAAGTAAAAGTTCATTGTTCAGTAGAGGCAAGAAAGACTTCACTGAGGCAAGTTTCCAGGGTTTACCTAAAGGTGGGCAGAGTAGGAGATCGCCAGACAGATTGGTGTAGGGCGTTCCAGAATATGAGGGAGGCTCTGGAGAAGTCCTAGAGGTGAGCATGAGAGGAGGTGATGAGGGAGCTGGGGAAGTCTTGGAGATGAGGGAACTGGAGAAGATGGGAGAGGCTCTGGAGAAGTCCTAGAGGTGATGAGAGAGCTGGGGAAGATGGGAGAGGCTCTGGAGAAGTCCTAGAGGTGAGCATGAGAGGAGGTGATAAGGGAGCTGGGGAAGTCTTGGAGGTGATGAGGGAACTGGAGAAGATGGGAGAGGCTCTGGAGAAGTCCTAGAGGTGATGAGGGAGCTGGAGAAGATGGGAGAGGCTCTGGAGAAGTCCTAGAGGTGAGCGTGGGAGGAGGTGATGAGGGAGCTGGAGAAGATGGGAGATGCTCTGGAGAAGTCTTGGAGGTGATGAGGGAACTGGAGAAGATGGGAGAGGCTCTGAAGAAGTCTTGGAGGTGATGAGGGAACTGGAGAAGATGGGAGAGGCTCTGAAGAAGTCCTAGAGATGAGCGTGGGAGGAGGGGAGGAGGTGATGAGGGAGCTGGAGAAGATGGGAGATGCTCTGGAGATGTCTTGGAGGTGATGAGGGAACTGGAGAAGATGGGAGATGCTCTGGAGAAGTCCTAGAGGTGAGCGTGGGAAGAGGTGATGAGGGAGCTGGAGAAGATGGGAGATGCTCTGGAGAAGTCTTGGAGGTGAGCATGGGAGGAGGTGATGAGGGAGCTGGAAAGCAGGAGGTCTTGGGAGGAGCAGAAAGGAACTTTTTGGTGATATTTTGAGAGGAGATTGGTGATGTAGCTCAGGGCAGAGTTGGCTTTGTATCTTGTTTTTTATTTTGAATTTCTTTTGTTGGCCGTGTGAAAAAAGCGTGGGGGGGGGGGGGGGATTGGTAGAGAGGGATGATGGACACTAAACGGTTCTTAAGGTGAATGAATTTGGCAGTAGCATTCAAGATAGACAAAAGGTAGGTTAGCTTGTGTAGCGTCAGAGGAGGGAGTTGCAATAGTCAAGACGAGAGATAACAAGGGAGTGAATGAGTGAGTTGGTGATTTCATTAGTTAAAAAGGGTTGAATTTTAGAGTTTTTCCTAAGGTGAAGTCTAAAAGATATGGACAGTGATTGGATTTGGAGCTCAAAGGAGAGATCAGAGTCTAGGATTATACCTAGTACCCTGGCAGAGAGCGATGGCAGACGCTGTACGGTTGGTAAGGTGGATTAGTTTGTCAGTAACATGAATGATAGACTGAAAGTAGGTTAGCCTGTGTTGCGGTAGGCCAACGAGGAGGAAGTTGCAATGGTTGAGGTGAGAGAAGAAGGGAGTGAATTAGTAGCTTCGTGATATTGTTTATTAAAGAGGAAGTAAATCCCGATGGGTTTTACTTCCTCTTTGTTCCCCTGCAAAGTAAAAGCATAATGGGCTACTATGCATTGCATAGTAGCCCATTATGTGCCACTGACCTGCAAACGAAGCCTGCGGTGTCCCTGCTGGTGGCCGCATCCATCTTCTGGCCTATTCCTTCAGGGAGCTGTGGAATTGACATCGATACTGATATTGGCTTTTTGGATATTGTGCTTTTATATGCATGTGTTCTTGACCTGATAAAATTGTGCATGGAGGATGAGGAACCCGTTGGGAATAAGGGCAGTGTTTTTACAGTGAGGCCCACCAAGGGTGGAAGGAAAGAGCTCCGTTTTTGGTGAGATTGAGTTTGAAGAAGTGGTTTGACATCCATACTGATATCCTTTTTTGGGGGTTTTGGTGCTTTTATATGCTTTGAGTTCCTGATCTAATTGTGCACGGAGGATGAGGAACCCGTTGAGAATGAGGGCAGTGTTTGTGAGCCCACCATGGGTGGAAGGAAAGAGCTGCGTTTTTGGTGAGATTGAGTTTGAAGAAGTGGTTTGACATCCATACTGATCCTTTTTTTGATATTGTGCTTTATATGCATGTGTTCCTGACCCAATAAAATTGTGCATGGAGGATGAGCAACCCGTTGAGAATGAGGGCAGTGTTTGTGAGCCCACCATGGGTGGAAGGAAAGAGTTCCATTTTGGTGAGATTGAGTTTGAAGAAGTGGTTTGACATCCATACTGATATCCTTTTTTGGGGGTTTTGGTGCTTTTTATACGCTTTGAGTTCCTGATCTAATTGTGCACGGAGGATGTGGAACCTGTTGAGAATGAAGGCCGTGTTTTTACAGTGAGGCCCACCAAGGGTGGAAGGAAAGAGCTCTGTTTTTGGTGAGATTGAGTTTGAAGAAGTGGTTTGACATCCATACTGATATCCTTTTTTGGGGGTTTTGGTGCTTTTTATACGCTTTGAGTTCCTGATCTAATTGTGCACGGAGGATGTGGAACCTGTTGAGAATGAAGGCCGTGTTTTTACAGTGAGGCCCACCAAGGGTGGAAGGAAAGAGCTCTGTTTTTGGTGAGATTGAGTTTGAAGAAGTGGTTTGACATCCATACTGATATCCTTTTTTGGGGGGTTTTGGCGCTTTTTATACGCTTTGAGTTCCTGATCTAATTGTGCACGGAGGATGTGGAACCCGTTGAGAATGAAGGCCGTGTTTATTACAGTGAGCCCACCAGGCAGCAAGTGCACAGCATGGTGACCACACAGATGTGGTCATGCGTCTTATACACTGCGGCGGCAGCTGTTTTGTTAGCTGCTCCCTTAAAGTCCATGTGGCCTCCTCCATCCCGTCTGCTAGGAACATCTGTGTATCTATGACTTCACAAATTCTTGTCGAGTTTACTAGGCTGTGTTCCCATGAAGACCATATGCAGAATGTCTCTGTACCTTGGCAGTGTCGCTGTTTTCTGTGAAATCGAGGCACGGAGTACATTCTTATCCTCCAAAATTGCTGCCTCCGCCATGCTCAGGGAATGGGTATTCTTTACAAAGTACAGTGTGATTCTAAAGGTTTCCTGAAGCAAAAGAGGATAAAAATCACTTTTTCAACATTATAAAAACCAAGCTGAGAGCAGACATGTCATTGCTGGTAGGGAGAGAAATATCGGGCTCTAATGGAAGGTAATTACAGTACTTTCCGATCGCTGCCGTTTTGTCCTGAATGATATGTTCTTCCTAATTGCTGATTTTCAGACAACCCTCCCCTCCGTTTGTTCTTTGGCAGAGTGTAGGGATCTGTAATTCCTATTGATTCCTTCTGATTGATGGCACATTTCTGGGACATGTTGATTCCAAGTGATGTGTTTTATGTTCTGGTTTCCTTTTTTTTTTTTTTTTTTTTTTTTTTTTTTTTTTTTTTTTTTTTTTTTTGCTTGAGCACTAATGTATTTGTGAGGGGTGTGTATATATGTTCTTAGTCTCACTTGCTGGTTGTTTTTAAAGTGGTTCAAAGGCTGCATTCACACCTACGCGTTGCGTTTTTTGAGCTTTTTTCAGAAGTTTTTTTATTTTTTAGCGTTTGTGTACGGCGTTTTGTTAAGCGGTTTTGAGCTTTGGCGTTTCTTTTAATTAGCCAATGTAGAAAAATATCTGTTTCATCATTTTGTTGCTGTATTTTTTAATTTTTGTCATCCGATTTTTATTTATTTTATTTATTATTTTATTTATTTAAAAAAACAAAATTTTGTAAGAGGGTTAGGGTTTAAAGGTTAGGGGATGACGCAGGCTGTTCGGTGATGTGTAGTGTGAATGAAGGGTACTGTTGGACTCGAAGGTGGTGGAGGTGCTGGGCTCTAGCGGAATACTGAGTGTTGCCTAAAAAAAAAAAAAAATGGATCCCTCCAAGGTAGAGCTGCACAATTAATCGTTAAAAAATCGTGATCTCGATTCAACCCCTCCTGAGAATCTGTGTTGCAGAGTTTGCCGATTCTTTCATATAACAAGTGGAGAGACTTATCTGCTCACTCAGCTGTCAAAAGAAAACATTGGGGCAGTCTGCCAAGTTTTTTTAAAAAGAAACATTGTATAACTTCCTTCTTAGATCAAAGGGAAACTTCTGTGTGTAAAGAAAAAAAAAATCCAGGCAGTCTGCCAAGTTTTTAAACAACTTGTAAATGCAAGAAGTTTAACCACTTAAAGTCTAAATCTTTTTCTGACACTTTGTTTAAGTTAAAATCAATATTTTTTGCTAGAAAATTACTTGAAGCCCCCAAACATATATATTTTAGCAGAGACCCTAGGGAATAAAATGTCAATTGCTGCAATATTTTATGTCACACTGTATTTGCACAGCGGTCTTTCAAACGCAATTCTTTGGGAAATAATACACTTCAATTAATTTAAAAAAAAAAAACGAAACAGTAAAGTTAGCCCAATTTTTTTGTTTTTGTTTGTTTTAATGTGAAAGATGATGTTACGCCACGAGAATCGTGATCTCTCTTCTAAGCAAAAAAATTGTGATTCTCATTTTAGCCAGAATCGTGCAGCTCTACTCCAAGGACACGCTGTCACAGCTCTTCCTTCTGGGTTCGCGGGCTCAGGTTGTTTGGCCGAGTCGCGATGATGTCACTCCTGCACATGCGCACGCATATTATTTTCACGTGCGTTTTTTAAAAGGCAATTGCGCCACATGTGAGAAATCGCTGAGAATATCGGAGGGAGTACAATCATTTTAGGGTCATAATTCACTGACTCCTAATAACCTCTAAGCCCGGGTTCACACTGTAGCGATGCAGGAATGAGCGTGAATCCAGCGCCGGTTCCCGCATCGCATCTCTCCTGCAGTCCTGCAGGGAGTTCACACCGCCCTCTGCCAACCGCTGCGGGTGTCAATACAATGTTAATGACCCCCCCCCGATCGGTTCACAGATCGCAGTGTGAACTGTTAACTCACACAGGAACCGGAACGCATTGGTGTGAGGACACCCATGTGATCCGATTCCAGTGCGGGGGGGGTGTCGGGGAGGCAGGGAAAGTCCTTGGGACTTTTTTTTTTTTTAACATGTTTGAAAAATTAGTAAAAATTGCCCTAGTAGAGAAGTGGTTAAGGAAGACCTTTAAAAAAACAAAAAAAAAACAAAAAACGTTATTTGGACATATGTAGCTTCTGTAGTTTTTTTTTTTTTTTTAAAGCAGAAGCTACTTACCTCTAAATAACTTTTTTTTATATTTGTACGTATGCAGCTTCTGTAGTCTTCCTTTTTTTTTTTTAACGTGTTTGAAAATTAGAAAATTTCCCCAGTATAGAAGTGGTTAAGGAAGATCTTTAAAAAAAAAAAAAAAAAAAAGATCTTCCTTAACCACTTCTATACTGGGGAAATTTTCTAATTTTCAAACACGTTAAAAAAAAAAAAAAAAAAGGAAGACTACAGAAGCTGCATACGTACAAATATAAAAAAAAGTTATTTAGAGGTAAGTAGCTTCTGCTTTTTAAAGAAAAAGACTACAGAAGCTACATACGTCCAAATAACGTTTTTTTTTTTTTTTTTTGTACGTATGTAGCTTCTGTAGTCTTCCTTCTTCTTTTTTTTTTTTTTTTATTTATTTATTTATTTATTTTTTTAACGTGTTTGAAAATTAGAAAATTTCCCCAGTAGAGAAGAAAAAAAAAAATGCTAAAATAAGCAAGTAAGCATATTTATTTTTCTTGAGCTACTTTGTAGAAAAAAAAAAATCCTAAAAGACTTCTTTATTATTTGCTTTAGTTGCAGGAAACTTCACAAACCATTTTGATGGCCAGTTTGCCGCTTTGCAAATATTCCTGTGAGGGGGGGGGGGATAAATGAAAGACTTTGATTTACGGATACATTTTTAGATGGGTTGCTTCCAGAATCGGCCCGTTGTTTATCACCGGGGACCAATCCTATTACTGTAACATAAAAGCTGTTGGAGTCTCCCATGTATTGGCACACAGCTCAGTGACTGGGAATTGTAGAACAGATGCGGTCTAATTTAGAAACCTATAAAATATTATGATTATTTATTTATTACGATTACTATTTTCTGATTTAACCCGAAGGAAGAGCTCTATAAATCATGTCGTACAAACGCCTCATTTCCTGCTAGTGGGAATCTGAAACGTTGCTGTCCCAGGACCTGCCACCCTGAAGAGTTTGGTTGTTTTTTTTTATTTTTTTAATTTTTTTTTTTGGCCACTCCTCGCTTTATATAATACTGTTGTCTGCAGGAAAGTCGGTACGTGTTACATAATAAAATCTAAAATTGGGCCCCCGCTTCCAAGTCTGATTTTGTGCAATCTTAAATCAAGAAACCAAAAAGTGATTAACAATTTTCAGGTAGCGCTATAACCTCAGTGCTTCACAAAAAATATACAAAAACGATAAAAATTAATAAAAATAATTTTTAATGTCCAGAAAAAAAAAAAAAAGTACCTCTTCCTGCATTCAGCTCTTTTCCATACTCCACCATGCAATTGCGTGAATACCGCGCCCCGCAAAATTATTATGCCTCATTCACATGATGGGCAAAGTGCGCTTTGGATTATGATCCACTTGTCCATCGCCAGCTGGATCATCCGCTCCTTCTCCCATAATAGATAGGTACAGCGCCAGAGAAAAGAAAGGGGTCCCAATTGTGTATTGTTGCTATAACGCCTTTTATAAATAAAGCAATTGCCAAAAAAACAACAACTCGCAAACGACAAAAATAAACAGCCTTATTAAGCATCCAACCAAATGGCTCCCTTCGTCAAAGCAGCTAGTGCGGAAATGCAGGCTAGTATAAGGCGATGGCATCGGCATCTCGCCGGGGCCGCTCCACCGGTTACGTACTTCTGGTGCAGCGTATGACGTTACTTCTGGTTGCCATGCAGTCACGCCCAAAGCGTTTCGTCCTCACGACTTCTTTCAAGGGGTGCCCCAGCCAGGGCTCGGGAGACGGGCGGTCTCCGCCAGGGCTCGGGAGACGGGCGGTCTCCGCCAGGGCTCGGGAGACGGGCGGTCTCCGCCAGGGCTCGGGAGACGGGCGGTCTCCGCCAGGGCTCGGGAGACGGGCGGTCTCCGCCAGGGCTCGGGAGACGGGCGGTCTCCGCCAGGGCTCGGGAGGTGCCCCAGGCGGGAGACGGGCGGTCTCTGCCAGGGGTCAGATGCATCGGTGTCTCACTGGGCCCCCTCCACTGGTTACGTACTGCTGGTGCAGCGTATAACGTCACTTCTGGTTGCCATGCAGTCACACCCGAAGCGTTTCGTCCTCACGACTTCTTTTAAGAGGTACCCCAGGCAGGAGTCGGGAGACAGGCGTTCTCTGCCAGGGGTCAGGAGGTGCCCTAGATAGCCGTTCTCCGCTAGGGGTCGGGAGGTGCCCTAGATAGGCGTTCTCTGCCAGGGGTCGGGAGGTGTCCTAGACAGGCGTGCCCAGCCAGGAGACGGGAGGCCTCATCCAGAAGTCAGGTAGGCACCAATTGAGAAGTTGGCGTGTGGACCTACACAGTGAGGTGCTGCAGTCTACAAGGCTAAGTGACCCTGAATAGCCGGAGCAGTGCTGTGAAAGCATAGCCAGGTGAGCTAGCATTTTCTTGAGTTCATGTGTTGATATCGAAGGACCCCTGCGTGGGCAAATGATGTCTACGTGAACTTTTTTTTCTGTTCTGTTTATTAACAGTGGGCTGCCATGCCCTAAAATGCAGTTTGGATTGGCACAGACTCATTGGAAAACGCATCTATCACAATAGCATAATCGCCCCAACACCAACACTAGAGGGCGTTAAGAAGCATTTTGGCGCGTCTTTTCTGCTCAAACGCTCCTCTCCTGGACGTGCAAGTGATTTATTTTTTTTTTTTTAATTTAATTTTTTTTCCAACCTTCTACACGCTCTTCTTCTAATACCCCTTTAAATGTTTGTGTGTGCATGGCAACATAGATGAACATAGAGGGGGGGTTTAGAGGCTAAAAATAAAAAAGTCAAACGCCCTTTAAAGCGGCATTTATTTATTTTATTTTTACGCCCAGTGAGCATGAGGCCTGATCGGTTTTATCGCACAGTTGCCTAACTTTTTTCACCCTTTGTTGCAGTTGAAGTGAAAATATAAACTGTATCTGAGCACCAAAAACTGAAAACGCAAATTTTTAAATTTTTTTTTTTTTTTTTTTATATTTAACCGCTTGCCGACCGTATAACCTACATATACAGCGGCTTGGCAGCGCAGAATCACGTACCTAGTGCGTGATCTGATACTTCCGGGTAGGGGGCACGCCCCGGCCATGCTATGATTAATCACCGCAGATGCGATCGTCATGAATTCTGCCTATGTAAACAATGCAGAGCTTCGTCCTGTCAGCAGGGAAAGTAATAGATTCTCTTTCTTTGCAAAGTAGGGACTAAAATCTATTACTTTCCTTAGAAAAAGCACCTCACCCAGTACACATAAACACTGGCTAGGCACATATTTAACCCTTTGATCACCCCCTGATGTTTTACCCCTTCCCAGCTAGTGTCGATAGTACAGTGACAGTGCATATTTTTAGTACCGATCACTATATTGGTGTCACTGGTTCCCACAAAGTGTCATTTCGTGTCCGATTGACTGCCGCAATATAGCAGCCCTGCTATAAGTCGCTGATCGCCGCCGTTACTAGTGAAAATTCCAGTATATATCCCATAGTTTGTGGGCGCTATAAACTTTTGCGCAAACCAATCAATATACGCTTATTGAAATTATTATTTTTTTTTTTTTTTTTTAACCAAAAACACGTAGCAGAATACATGGTAAAATTGATCCAGGGAAAATCTGATTGCCTCTCGGGGGATCGGGAAGGAATTTTTTCCTTGCTGTAGCAAATTGGAGAATGCTTTGCTGGGGTTTTTCAGCTTCCTCCTGGATGAACAGTGGGTGAAGGATTGTGTATATAGGATTGTATTATTTTATTTTTTTTTTTTTTGGTTGACCTAGATAGACTTGTGTCTTTTTTTTTTTTTTTTCAACCTGACTATGGAACTATATTTATTATTATTATTATTATTATTATTATTATTATTATTATTATACAGGATTTATATAGCGCAAACAGTTTGCGCAGCGCTTTACAACATGAGGGCAGACAGTACACTTACAATACAAATCAATACGGGAGGGAACAGAGAGCCCCGCTCATTAGAGCTTACAATAACATTTTGTCCTACGTTTTTATGAAGAAATGTGATTTATTTTTTTTATTTTTTACAATTTTTTTTTTTTTTTTTATTTGATATGTTTTTATAGCAGAAAGTAAAAAAAAAAAATTGGTTTGTTTTTATTTTATTTTTTTTCAAAATTGTCTTTTTTTTTTTTTTTTTTTTTGTTTATAGCGCAAAAAATAAAAAACCCGCGGGTGCGTGTTATACGCCGATCCCCTGCGATCCCCCGCTGTCAGATCTTAAAAAAATCGCCGACCGCGATGTGAAAATGGCGCCGCCGGGGGCCGAAATACACAGTGCCGGTCCTCGGCTCTTCTCGGCCACTTTCGGCTTCACTCGAGCGCCGCCCGAACCTAGCCGAGTGTACTCGGCTAGGTTCGGATAGCTCCGCTCACCGTCGCGCCCATCCCGTGTGGAGCCGAAAGTGAACGAGAGCCGCCGAGAAGAGCCGAGGACCGGCTCTGTGTATTTCGGCGCCAGCGGCGCCATTTTCAAATCGCGGTCGGCGATTTTGAAGCTCAGCGAGCTGCAAGGCTGCACTGAGAAGGCTGCAATGATGGGCATTTAAATGTAAGTTTTTTTTTTTTTTTTCCCTTCAACTTCCCTCCTAAAAGTTTTTTTTTTCCTTAAAATTCCCTCCTAAATTGGGGTGCGTGTTATACGCCGATAAATACGGTAAATCCCCCCCCATCCATCCATGCCTCCCATGCTAAATTTTGTTAACAAATCACTTTGAAAAACGTTCCCCTAGCTGTGGCCATCTTGAGTAAGGGCGGATGATTGATGTAGCATTTACTTCCTGGAATCCCTCTGCCCTTAGCTCAGGCATGGAGGGTGTGCTTAACTGAGAAAGTCCCTCCTCCCATTAAACGTATCATGTCATTTTTGGCCAGGAAACAGGAAGCCACTGAAGAAATGTAGAAAAAAAAAAAAAAGTTGAAAACCAAAATAATATACCTTCCTCTCTATTTACTAATTTACTAAGGATTAAAAATAGTTCATTTTCATTGAGAGAGTTTAGTTCCAATTTAATGATTCTGTAACCCCCCCCCCCCCCCTACCCGATTCACTATTGTGGGCGGGGCTTGTCTGCCTTGGCATCGGCGCCATGCCGCCGCTTGTGCAGTCTGATGCCTTTGCATCGTCTGCTGACAGAAGCGGGTGTCGCCATCTTGGCTGACGGTGGGATGGACGTCTGGGGTTCAGTGAGCGGTTTCCGCTTTGATTCTGGCGCCCGTCCTAAATGTCGTGCCTTGCGTGGCGCTGGGCGGGGTCCGCTCGCTACACAGGGAGCATTCAAACAGCCGCCTTTTTTTTTTTTTTTTTTTTTTTTTTTCATTTGCAGCCAGTTCTCACATTGACACGTAAATTTGTGCAGTCTGCACCTGTCACTATTGGTGGCCACTCCCAGTGGGCGGGGTCCGCTCATTACATAGGGAGCATTTAAACACACTTCTTCCATTCACAGTCAGTCCTTTGATACAGATGTTGTACCGTCTGCACCTGATATCTCTGGCCTTTACTCCTATATCAGCAACACCAGGTAACCACCACCATTATTATGACATTCATTTCATATGTGGTTTTAATCCCAGGATTTCACTCATTTCTGGGGACTTTCTTATGCTGTCTTGATATCCGTTCATACTTTATTTTATTTGGGCTCCTTTCTTTGATTAGGTTACATTTTTACATTTTCAGCACCATTTGATATTTCATATTTTCATTGATCCACAGAATGGAGTAGAGCTGCAAGATTCTGGCCAAAATGAGAATCACGATTTTTTTTTTTTTTGCTTAGAATAAAAAGATCACGATTCTCGCGACGTAAAATCTTTCACATTATACAAAAAAAAAAAAAAAAAAATGGGCTCACTTTACTGGTTAGATTGTTTTTGTTTTTTGTTTTTTTTATTCATTAAAGTAATTTTTTCCAAAAAAAATTGCATTTGAAAGACTGCTGCGCAAACAGTGTGACATAAAATATTGCAACAACCGCCATTTTATTCTCTAGGGTGTCTACTAAAAAAATAATATATGTTTGGGGGGGTTCTAAGTAATTTTCTAGCAAAAAAAAAAAAAAAATGATTTTAACTTGAAACCAACAAATGTCAGAAAAAGGTTTCGTGTTTAAGTGGTTAAACTTTTTTCACTTACACACACTTATTGGCAAATTGTTACAATGTTTATACTTAAAGTGGGGTTCCACCCAAAAAAAAAAAACTACATGAAAAATCCTAAAAAAAAAAAAATACAAAAAAAATTTGGATATATATTATTATTTTTTTTTTTTTTACTCACCTCTAAATGCCTTTTGAGAGGGGGTCCCTCGTAGTCTGCTTCTTTCAGTGCCTGGGCTGATGACATCACTTCCCCCTCGGCACAGGAAGGGCTCAGCTCTGCTCCCTCCCTCCTGTCAATCATCTGGGACCCATTACAGGTCCCAGGTGACCGAGCGGCCAATCACGGCGCGCGGCGCCGCTCGCGCATGCGCAGTGGGTGCCAGGCTGTGAAGCCACGGCCCGGCGCCCACAGTTGCAATGCCGGCGCCGCTGAACGGAGGGGGGGAGACGAGTGGGGCTTCGATCCCCCGCATCGCTGGACCCTGGGACAGGTAAGTGTCCAATTAAAAGTCAGCAGCTGCAATATTTGTAGTTGCTGACTTTTAATTTTTTATTTTTTTTTGACTGGAACTCCTCTTTAAGTTCAACTGATAAAGAATGTTTTGTTTCTTGGCAGACTGCCCGGTTTTTCTCTTTCTTTCTTTTGAGGGCTTCAGAAGAGCAGAGAGAATTCTTTGCATAGAAAGAATCGTGAAACGCTTTAGTCAAGATCGCGATAACGATTCTTGCCGATTAATTCGCGATAACGATTCTTGACGATTAATCGCGATAACGATTCTTGACGATTAATCGCGATAACGATTCTTGACGATTAATCGCGATAACGATTCTTGACGATTAATCGCGATAACGATTCTTGCCGATTAATCGCGATAACCATTCTTGCCGATTAATCGCGATAACGATTCTTGCCGATTAATCGCGATAACGATTCTTGCCGATTAATCGCGATAACGATTCTTGCCGATTAATCGCGATAACGATTCTTGACGATTAATCGCGATAACGATTCTTGGCGATTAATCGCGATAACGATTCTTGGCGATTAATCGCGATAACGATTCTTGGCGATTAATCGCGATAACGATTCTTGGCGATTAATCGCGATAACGATTCTTGACGATTAATCGCGATAACGATTCTTGGCGATTAATCGCGATAACGATTCTTGACGATTAATCGCGATAACGATTCTTGACGATTAATCGCGATAACGATTCTTGACGATTAATCGCGATAACGATTCTTGACGATTAATCGCGATAACGATTCTTGACGATTAATCGCGATAACGATTCTTGACGATTAATCGCGATAACGATTCTTGACGATTAATCGCGATAACGATTCTTGACGATTAATCGCGATAACGATTCTTGACGATTAATCGCGATAACGATTCTTGACGATCAATTGTGCAGCTCTAGAATGGAGCCCATTTGTCCTGCTGTTCCAGATACTCTGGGTCACACCTACTATTACGCTCCATGTGACCCTCTTGGACCTTACTATCACAGCTTCTGGACCAGCCATTGCTTTCGGCCCTAGCACCCTGGCGGTGTGTTTTTCACATTAAGCAGATATGTGCGTCTTACAGGGATGGCTACTTTATCCTCCCTCTATGTATATTCATTCTTTCCCAAGGCGTCTTTCAGGACAGCACCTGAGAGGACAGCACCTGAGAGATAGCGACTCCACCCACCGGAAACAGGAAACACCTTCTTCCTCCAAACTTTAAAGGGAGGCGCCTCCCTACCATACCTCAGTTTTTGTGTTTCCTCCGGCCCGGAGGGAACATCTTTTTGAAGGGGAGTCAAGGTCTCTCAGATGCCTGGGAGACAGGGCTTCCTTTTTCATTTTTTCCTCCTTTTTGGAGACCCGCTGTCCTCCCGGCCTACCCAAGCCTTGGCAGCGGTAGCAATCGGGCTCCTCTTCCCCTCCTGGTGCTCGGGGAGAGCCGTAGACCCGGTGATCCGCGCGGTCATAGGAGCGGCGGTGCGCGTGCGCCGCCGCCATGTTTTTTTTGGCCGGCAGGCGCGGCGGAAGTGACAAGGCGGGTCACTGGGTCAGCAGAAGCGTCATTTCCGGCGTGGATGCGAGAGGGGAGGAGGGAGGACAGGAACTGGCGCCTACTTCCGCTTCCGGTCCGGTGCAGATGCACTATGGGAGTCCGGAAGCGGCATATGAAGCCACAGGTGGAGAGCTGCACACCAGAGATGGAGGACTCAGCGTCTGCAGCGGTGGGGACAGGCACAGGCGCCAGTAAAGCTCAGGTAGGAGCAGCAGTTTAAGTCTGCCTTTCTTCCTTTTCCTGGGTTTGGTCTATTTTCTTTTTTCTTACCCCCTAGTGGCAAGGGGCCTGTCTGGGCACTGGAGGCTGACTGGTTTCTTCTTAGTGCACCTGTGGGTGATTCTTGTGTAGCTGAGACCGGGTCTCACTAAAAGGTCCCCTGGTTTTTTTCCCTTTTTTGTTTTTTCTCTCACAGGCTAAAAGCTCTGACCCAAAAAAGAGATGTCCTTCTTGCAGGGCCAAAATGGGAGAAAATTGGAAAAAAGTCTTATGCAGTACATGCATCACTTCTTTAGTTAAGGAGGAATCAGCTTCGGTTTGTGATGATCTGGTTGCCTCTGTAAAGAAGGAACTATACGCCACGATTCAGACTTTTCGTGACTCTTTAGTTAATCCAGCTGCTAGTCAGCCATCCACTTCTGAGGCTTCCCAGGGTTCTAT
The DNA here is from genome assembly GCF_042186555.1 of Aquarana catesbeiana. NCBI lineage: Eukaryota > Metazoa > Chordata > Amphibia > Anura > Ranidae > Aquarana > Aquarana catesbeiana. Next base: position 11,261,711 of record NC_133326.1, on the reverse strand, counting down.
TTCTTTCCCCATGGTAGAAGTTTTACCTGAAGGCCCCCCTATCAGGGAAGAGCAGTCCCCTACTCCTTCCGTTAAGGATTCGGAGGAGGAGGGTGAGGAAGCGGAGGTGGCTCCTTCCAAATTTAAGCTTTCCCTAGAGGAGGTAGACGGACTCCTTAAGGCTATCCATGTTACACTTGGCTTAAGTGAGGAAAAGAAGGAGTTATCTCTTCATGACCGCATGTATGCAGGGTTAAATGAGCCTAAGGGGCGAACATTTCCAGTTCATTCGGTCATTTCTGACGCCATTACTAAAGAATGGCAAGATCCAGAGAAAAAGCCCTTTTTTTCCAGAGCCCACAAAAGGCGCTTCCCTTTTGAGGAGGACCCTTCTGCGGTGTGGAATAAGGTGCCCAGGTTGGATGCGGCCTTTTCACAGGTCTCAAGATCCACAGACCTGTCTTTTGAAGACATGGGTGTTCTAAGGGATCCAATGGACAAACGCATGGATCTTTTGCTCAAAAGATCATGGCAATCAATCATGAGCAATTTAAAACCAGCAATGGCCACAACCTGTGTAGCCAGGAATCTGGAATACTGGGTGAACCAACTTAGATCTCATATAGTGGCAGATTCCCCCAAGCAGGAGATCTTAGATTCCTTTCCTACCCTGATTTCTGCAGTTGCTTATATTGCTGATGCTTCGGCTGAAGCTATCAAGATGTCAGCTAGGTCTGCAGCTTTAGCAAATGCTGCGAGAAGAGCTTTATGGCTAAAAACCTGGCCAGGTGATACAGCTTCAAAGAGTAAACTTTGTGGTATCCCCTTTTCAGGTGACCTTCTTTTTGGCCCAGATCTAGATAATATCCTAGACAGAACTGCCGATAAGAAGAAGTCCTTTCCGGTCAAAAAGAAAAAGCAGACCCCAAAACGTCTTTTTCGACCTCAAAAAACTCAGCAGCAACAGCAGGAAAGTAAGTTTCAGGGCAGGAGGAAAAATTGGTCTGCGCAAAAGGCGAAGGGCAAAGGTGGAATTCTCTTCCGTCCTCCTTCACAGGCCGAAAACTCACAATGACTCATCTCTGCGGGTCGGCGGAAGATTACGAGAGTTTCTTCCGCAGTGGTCAGTGGTAACTACAAATCAGTTTATTCTGACCACTCTCTCGCAGGGTTATACTCTCGAGTTCTCCAGAAGCCCCCCAAGAAGGTTTCTGGTAACAAATGCTCCTCGAGATCCAATGAGGGCCCTGGCCATGAAATCCTCTCTGGAGGAACTAATGCAACAGGGTGTAGTAATCCCAGTGCCACCAGAGGAATGGCACGAGGGCTTCTATTCACATGTCTTCCTGGTAAAAAAACCAACAGGAAGATTTCGTTTAATTCTAAATTTAAAGCCACTAAACAGAGCCATCAAATACAGAAGGTTCAGGATGGACTCAATTTTCACCGCCAGAAATATTCTGACTCCAGGTTGTTTCATGGCGTCAGTGGATTTAAAAGATGCATACCTGCATATTCCAATCTCATCCCAGTCCCAGGGGTTTCTCAGGTTGGCGGTAAGGTTGGAAGGCAGAATTCAGCATCTGCAATTCAGAGCTCTACCCTTCGGGCTATCATCCGCACCCCGAATTTTTACCAAAGTAATGGCAGAGGCCCTAGCTCCGCTGCGTCTTCAGGGAATCGCAGTAATTCCTTACTTAGACGATCTGCTATTTTTCGCCCCCTCAAGAGAGGAGCTGAGGAGCAATTTAAGCAGAGCATGCAGCCATTTGGAGTCTCTAGGTTGGATCCTAAATCTCCAAAAATCTTCCCTGGAACCATCTCAGGAGATTCGGTTTCTAGGGTATATAATAAATTCGGTAAGCCAAAAAATTTTTCTTCCTTCAGAGAAGAAAGGAAAAATCCAGGATACAGTGTCTTTTTTGCAGACCAACCAGCAGCTGACGGTAAGATTGGTCATGTCAGCCCTGGGGGTTCTGACTTCGTCAATGCCAGCTGTTCAGTGGGCAAGACTACACTTCAGACATCTGCAGGCTTTTCTTCTGAGATCTTGGGATCACAATTTAGAATCCCTAGACTCAGAGGTAAGAGTTCCAACCCAAGTGAAGAGGTCACTATGGTGGTGGAAAAGGCAGGATATCCTATCGGAGGGGTTGGTCTGGGCCTTTCCAATCGAAAAAAGGCTGACAACCGATGCCAGTTCCTGGGGTTGGGGAGCCCACCTAGAAAAAGGTTTCACTCAGGGAAACTGGTCCAGGAAAGAGGCGACCAAGTCCTCAAACTGGAGAGAGCTCAAGGCGATCGACTTGGCTCTGAAGTCATTTGCTCAGGGGCTTCAGGCCCAGCATGTTCAAATACTAACAGACAATGCCACGGCAGTGGCTTACATAAACAGGCAGGGAGGTACAAGGAGCAAATCGCTGCAAGTACTAGCCATGAGCATTCTCCGTTGGGCAGAAGGACACTTGCTGTCGTTATCAGCAGTCCATCTAAAGGGATCCCTGAACGGAGTGGCGGATTTCCTGAGCAGAAACCCCATTCGGGAAGCAGAATGGTCGCTGAACCCAGAGGTTTTCGCCATGATTGTCGAGAAGTGGGGGCTGCCAGAGGTGGACCTGTTCGCCTCAAAGGAGAATGCCTTGGTTCCGCAATTTTTTTCCCTAAGCAATCACGACGGGTCACTAGGAACAGATGCCTTGGCGTATCCATGGAGATTCCATCTCTGCTACGCTTTCCCCCCATTTCAGTTAATTCCCTTAGTATTAAGAAAAATTCAAAGGGAAACGGTACCGGTTGTCCTAATCACGCCCTTTTGGCCAAGAAGGGCTTGGTTTTCAACCGTTCTGAAAATGGCGGTCAGGCCTTATTGGCATCTGCCCCTCAGGCACGATTTACTATTTCAGGGACCGGTAAATCACCCAGAGGTAGCCACTTTGGCGCTCACTGCTTGGTATCTGAAGAGCAGCTCTTAAGGAGCAAAGGTTTTTCCAACCGGTTAATCTCTACGCTATTATCCAGTAGGAAAAGGGTGACTAGAAATATCTATTCCAAGGTCTGGAAGGTTTACAATACGTGGTGTAATTCATCTGACCAGGACCCAGGGAGTCTCGTTACCATTCTGGAATTTTTACAGGTTGGTGCTGACAAGGGACTAGCAGTTAGTACCTTGAAGGTACAGGTGGCTGCGCTAGCAGTGTTCCTAGAAAGATCTGTGGCCTCAGATCCATTGGTAACCAGATTTTTCAGATCCCTTACGAGATCCAGACCAGCACCACTTAGGTTGTTTCCCAAATGGGATCTGTCGATAGTCCTCCAGGCTCTAACAAGGAGTCCCTTTGAACCTTTGGAAGAAGCGCCACTTAGATATCTCACTTTTAAGTCTGTGTTTCTGATTGCCATGGTCTCTGCACGAAGGATCAGTGAGCTTAATGCTTTATCAGTTAAGGAACCCTATTTATCTATCTTCCCAGATAGGGTTATACTTAGAACAGATCAGAAATTCTTACCAAAGGTAGCTTCAGTACAAAATCGTGTTCAGGACATTGTACTTCCGACCTTCTGCCCCAACCCAGTAGGGGAGAAGGAGACTTGTTTTCACATGTTGGATGTTAAAAGAGTTTTGTTATGTTACCTGGAAAGGACAAAGCTCTTTAGACGTTCAGATTCTCTGTTTGTGTTATTTTCAGGCAACAGGAAAGGTTGCCAGGCTTCTAAAATCTCTTTAGCAAGGTGGCTGAAGCTAGCCATTTCAGAGGCTTATTCGCATGCAGGCGTGTCTCCTCCTGCAGGAATTTCTGCACACTCAACAAGAGCATTAGCGGCCACTTGGGCAGAGAGAGCTGGTGCCACCCCTGAACAAATCTGCAAGGCGGCAACTTGGTCAAGTTTTCACACATTCGTGAAACATTACAGGCTGGACCTCACATCTGCTAATGATCAGGCGTTTGGCAGAAAGGTCCTGCAAGCTGTTGTCCCGCCCTAAGGGGGTAAGTCTCTGTTATCCTCTCAGGTGCTGTCCTGAAAGACGCCTTGGGAAAAACCAAGTTAGACTTACCGGTAACTTGTTTTCCAGAAGTCTTTCAGGACAGCAACATCCCGCCCTATTGTATTGTATATACTATGCTGTGACTAACGTATGTGTTTATGTGTTCCAGCCGGGGCCGGAGGTCTTCTCTACTACAACTGAGGTATGGTAGGGAGGCGCCTCCCTTTAAAGTTTGGAGGAAGAAGGTGTTTCCTGTTTCCGGTGGGTGGAGTCGCTATCTCTCAGGTGCTGTCCTCTCAGGTGCTGTCCTGAAAGACTTCTGGAAAACAAGTTACCGGTAAGTCTAACTTGGTTTTTTCCAGCTTTTGTCTATGAATGGTTGATTTTGATATACTTACTTACATTTTATAAAGTAAAGATAATCTCCGCGCTCAGGATAGCTCAAGGTTGCAGCCTCCCCTATTCAGTTCCCACCAGGAACTTACAGAAAATGAACACGCAGCAAGTTGGGGCGAGTGGCGCTACGTTCTTAGCTGTTATGTGGGGGTGAAGTGACCCAGGTGTGTATAAACTAATAGAAGTACCTAAAAAAAAAATCAAGAAAATTGACCCTAGTGTTTGTGAACAACGTGCAATGATGGCAATATAAGTGACAAGCAGAGGGACAAACAATGGGATTGATACCTAGTGGCCCTAAACGTGTACAAAAAGAGAAAATATAAGTGAAAAATCGAAATGATGTTTGCAATATGACCTAGAATCATCAAAAAAAAAATTCATATAAATAATTATATACAATGCACGCAAAGAATAATAATATAATACACAATGCACGCAAAAATAATACATTGTAAATAAAAAAAAAAAACGCAAGTCCCAAAAATAGCAAAAAGTCCCAAATTGATATGGAAAACCTTTAAACCGTGATCGAGGGTAAAAAATAAATAAAAAAGGTATATAATATAATATATAATAGTGCAAAAAAGTTTATATGTGAAGCTTGAAAATGGGCAGATGTCCGAAAGCATTCAAGTGACTTTTGTGTTCATCAGAAAACGGGTGGCTGATGTGCTCCCCCCCGATGAGTCCCCACTTATCACCTCCCTATACCCCTACAGGGGTAATAGGCATGCAGGGTAGCTTTACATGGTGTCCCTTGGTGGCTCTACTCGTGGCCCGTCTCCAGGTTAGGTGAAGGGTCTCTGCAGTCTTATCCACCCCCGTCAGGGCATCCAGAGGGGTTACACCGGTCACTTCCTCCAAAAATGGGTTATCGGTGAAGGATCCTTTTTAGGTCTAACCAACAGTCCACGTAACAGTACCGATTTACATCACAATAAATTCTCAAGTTGAGAAGCATAGCATTCTCTTTGATTTCCAATTACACTTCCCTGGAAAGACTGTTTTTTATAGATGCATCATGCATCCGCCCCTGATGATTGGATAGATCCCATGAAACGCGTCGGGCTTAAAGTGGTGTTCCGGACGAAATTATACTTTTTTTAAATAAAAATACCCCCATAATACACAAGCTTGATGTATTCTAGTAAAGTTAGTCTGTAAACTAAGGTCTGTTTTGTTAGTTTATAGCAGTAGTTTGTTATTTTATAAACTTACAGCAGGCCGTGGCCATCTTAAGTGTGGGCATCTGAAGCCAGACTGTATTTCTTCCTGGATCTCATCCTTGCAGATCTCGCACATGCTCAGTGCAGCACAAGCAGTGTAAAAGGTTTCAGGTCAGGTTTCCATAGCAACGGCAGTGTCAGAGGAAGTTGCCGCCCCTTCCCAGAAGGCATTGCAAACAGGAAATGATGCGATGGGCTGCGGCCAGGGAGGAGGAAGTGAAAAATGAATACAGCAGATATACAGTAAGTGCTAAGAAAAATTTAAAAAAATATATATCCAATTCGTTTACAGTGCAGAGTTTAGTGAGGGATGCTGAAGAGTTGTAAAAGTGGGTGGAACTCCACTTTAACCTAGATGCAATGCATACATACTTACATGGTCTTTGGATCCAGGCAATACTGTGGATTACAACTGTTGTAGTGATTTTTTTTTTTTTTTTTTTTTAATTACTGAGGAGAATACTGCTGTATATTTTATTTATGCTTTTAACATGTAAATAACTTGGATACGTGATTTGTTATATTATGTGCCATTATTGCATGTATTGTCTGCCATGTACCTACTCAATCATGGCAAACAAATAAATACTTGTTCATGTTTCACTTTGACTCCTTTTGATTAGCCGCAATATACACACCTCATTTAAAGTCCTGACCCTCCTTTATGTACGTTCACGGTAAAATGACCGTTTTCTCTTGATAGAACCCCTCCCCCTCCACCCCCTTCGCTTGCTGATACTCGCCTTTGCTCTGCCCCACCCCGCTGCCATTGCTGTGCTTGAATACCTGAATTGGCAAAGGGACAATATCTTTTTTAGCAATGCAAATAATTCCCTGGCACACTTTTTTTTTTTTTTTTTTTTTAAAAAGAGTTCCACCCAGGGGCTCCATTAAAAAAAAAAAAAAAAAAAAAAAAAAATAATTAAAAGTCAGCAGCTACAAATACTGCAGCTGCTGACTTTTAATTGGACACTTACCTGTCCCTGGGTCCAGCGATGCGGGGGATCGAAGCCCCGCTCGTCTCCCCCCCCCCCCCCCCCTCGCTCGTCGGCGCCGGCATTTCAACTGTGAGCGCCGGGCTGTGGCTTCACAGCCTGGCACCCACTGCGCATGCGCGAGCGGCGCCGCGCGCCGTGATTGGCCGCTCAATCACCTGGGACCTGTAATGGGTCCCAGATGATTGACAGGAGGGAGGGAGCAGAGCCGAGCCCTTCCTGTGCCTGGGGGGGAAGTGATGTCACCAGCCCAGGCAAAGGAAGAGGCAGACTACGAGGGACCACCTAGCAACAGGCATTTAGAAGTAAAAAAAATAAAAAAAATATTCAAATGTTTTTTTTTTTTTTTTTTTTTTTTTTTTACAATTTTTCAGGTATTTTTGTTTTTTTTTGGTGGAACCCCACTATAAGCTGGTCAGCACAAAAAATAGAGTCTGAACATTTTCACCAATTTGCGTTTAAAAAAACAGATGTTTTTGTTGCATACATTTTGTAAATCTATTGGAAACCACATTATCTATTGTTTTTTAGGTTTAAGTGATTTTTTTATTTTTGGGGGTTGAAGTGAATAGGAAATGGCAAGATTACATCAGGAATTGGGATATCTGTTCCAGGGACAATTGTCTAAGAGGGGAATTTTCCCTTACTTTGATGGATTTCCTCTTCACGTTGTCTATTCCGTGGCGGTTCCTTTTAGTGGCTGCTTGCTCTCCACCCCTTGGTGGGGGGGCCTAAGTGCAGCGTGTAGTTTGTTGGTTACTCCTGTATTTTTCTCAGTGATTTAGTGAGATCTAATATCCCCCAAAGGTTTTCCAGGCCAGTTATTTGGACCATTTCCCATAAATTTGACAGTGATTTTTTTTTTTTCTTCCCCCTCTCTAGCCTTACCCGCATGATTTGCCTTCTTGTCACCATTTCTTCTGCATGGCAAGTTCCAAGTTGGCGGCATTCGCCTTTTTTTTTTTTTTTTTTTTTTTTTTTTTTATTGAAGACGAGGTTGTTTTGAGGACAGGGCCCTTTTTCTTCCTGAGGTGGTTTTTGTTCACCTTGATCCAGACATTGTTCCAGCTTCTCTGTCCTGCTCTTCTACATCTGGCTGGCTTTTCTTTTGTTGTTTGGATGTGGTACAGGGCTGTTCAAGGTTACCTCCTGGATGCTGCTACTCCTGCTTTCGTCCGACCTATACAATGTCAATTTTGGGTGTAAAGTGCTGCAAGTTCTTCCTTGCTGTTGTCGGACCTGTTGACCTTTTATTTTGCTGTGCTAACCACCCCTTAGTTGGACTGCTTTGGGTGTCTCATGGTTAGGACTAAGATCCCTTGTCCAGTCACCAGAAAATAGCAGCCTGTAACCCATGGTTAAGTCTAAGATCCCGTGTCTAATCGCCTGAAGTTAGCTGCCTATAGCCCATGGTTAAGACTAAGATCCTGTGTCCAATTACCTGAAGATAGCTGCTTAAAACCCATGGTTAAGGCTAAGATCCTCTGTATACGGGATCTTAGACTTAACCATGGGTTATAGGCAGCTACCTTCACGTGACTAAACAATCACCTAAAGATAGCTGCCTATGACCCATGGTTAAAGACCAAGAACCTGTGGCCAATCCCCTAAAGGTAGCTGCCTATAACCCATTGGACATGACATTTTAGGCTTAACCGTGGGTTATAGGCAGCTACCTTCAGGCGAATGGACTCCCGATCTTGGCCTTTAACCATGGGTCATAGGCAGCTATCTTCAGGTGATTGTATATGAGATCTTGGTCTTAACCATGTGTTTATAGGCAGCTACCTTCACGTGACTGGACAATCTCCTGAAGCTAGCTGCCTATGACCCATGGTTAAAGGCCAAGATCCTGTGGCCAATCGCCTGAAGGTAGCTACCTATAACCCATTGCCCATGACATTTTAGTCTTAACCGTGGGTTATAGGCAGCTACCTTCAGGCGAATGGACTCCCGATCTTGGTCTTAACCATGGGTCATAGGCAGCTATCTTCAGGTGATTGTCCAGTCACGTGAAGGTAGCTGCCTATAACCCATGGTTAAGACTAAGATGTCATGTCCTCCTGAAGGTAGCTGCCTGTAACCCATGGTTAAGACCAAGATCCTGTGTCCAATCACAAGAAAGTAGCCTGTAACCCATGGTTAGATCTGGTGACCTGTATCGTACTCCAAGAAAAGGATTAATGGGTAAAATAAAAAAAAAATCCAACTTTATCAAAACCACCTTGGTAAACGTTTATGGTACAGCGGGCTTTTGAAAGCCAATAGTCATCCACTTAGGGTTTAGACCTACTTTCTGATTTTGTATCTAGAGGTATGAATGGGTTTATATGGTGGCTGAGGAAACCTACTTTGTAAGCCTGACTCCACCTCCCACCAGACACACAAAAGCCAGATATGTGAAGCGGCTAAACGGAAAAGCAGAATACATTAGCAAGGCAAGCTTGAAAAATAGCTTTAATATTTAAACCTTTTGGAGCGGAGCGTCAGGAGACTTCGTTTTAATCCTTAAATATTTAATGTTCCAGAGCCGTCGTCTGGCAGACGGGAGTGTTTGTGCCCTTTTTATTTTTTTTTTTTTTGAATTTCGGTTACATAATGTTCTAATTCTCCAGAGTCCGAGATCCTCTTGTTCATTGACAGCACTGCTGCGAATTCTAAAAGCTGTTTAAATATTTGGAGATGATCGGAGGAGGATTTCGCCAACCCCTGTGGTACTAATGGCAGGCTACATGTGAGTGGTGACAGGATACGGACCATTTCATCCCTCTGACCTGCTCTCGTCTCAGGCTGCGTTTCGGAAAATTGCATTTCACGGCCGGATAAATGGGATGTTTTCACTCCGGAAAGCCTCTAAAATTCTTTAAAGTGTAAATTTTCTCAGTCAGAACATTTATCTGCCTGAGATTTTTATTTATTTTTTTTTTATGCGCTTTTTTTTTGAGGAAATGAAATAGACTGAAAAAGCAAAGTGATCCTAAAGTAGAACTCCAACCAAAAAGTTAATTTTTTTTATTTTCAGATGCATTGTCAGGCGTTTAAGCACTTTAGCCCCCTGCGATGTGCAGGAGTTTGAGCAATTATATCGAGATGATGCCTACAGCTACACGCATCAACCTGGTTATGTTTTTTTCGGCCGGTGATGCACTTTTTTTTTTTTTTGGTAAAAGAGATCCAAGTGGCTAATTAGCCGCTGGATCGCTTTTACAGATGATCCCACGTTTTGGTGGCAATCCTGCCCCCACCGCTTTCCCAGGCTCTCGTTTCCCACCGGGTAGCCCGAGACAGAAGCTGGCGGATGATCAGATGACCATAGAGATGCTCGAGGATCGGAAAGTCCACGATCATCTCTGTGGTCTCCAAACCTGCGGCCCTTTTGCTTGCCTTTATCTGGCCCTCGGGGCACTGTTTCTCCCACTGAGCTCCAATGATGGGGCACTATTCTTCCCACTGATGCCAACCATGAGGGACTCTTCCTCCCACTGACACCAACCATGAGGGACTCTTCCTCCCACTGACGCCGAACCATGAGGGACTCTTCCTCCCACTGACGCCGATCCATGAGGGACTCTTCCTCCCACTGACGCCGATCCATGAGGGACTCTTCCTCCCACTGACGCCGATCCATGAGGGACTCTTCCTCCCACTGACGCCGATCCATGAGGGACTCTTCCTCCCACTGACGCCGATCCATGAGGGACTCTTCCTCCCACTGACGCCGATCCATGAGGGACTCTTCCTCCCACTGACGCCGATCCATGAGGGACTCTTCCTCCCACTGACGCCGATCCATGAGGGACCCTTCCTCCCACTGACGCCGATCCATGAGGGACTCTTCCTCCCACTGACGCCGATCCATGAGGGACTCTTCCTCCCACTGACGCCGATCCATGAGGGACTCTTCCTCCCACTGACGCCGATCCATGAGGGACTCTTCCTCCCACTGACGCCGATCCATGAGGGACTCTTCCTCCCACTGACGCCGATCCACGAGGGACTCTTCCTCCCACTGACGCCGATCCACGAGGGACTCTTCCTCCCACTGACGCCGATCCACGAGGGACTCTTCCTCCCACTGACGCCGATCCACGAGGGACTCTTCCTCCCACTGACGCCGATCCACGAGGGACTCTTCCTCCCACTGACGCCGATCCATGAGGGACTCTTCCTCCCACTGACGCCGATCCACGAGGGACTCTTCCTCCCACTGACGCCGATCCACGAGGGACTCTTCCTCCCACTGACGCCGATCCACGAGGGACTCTTCCTCCCACTGACGCCGATCCACGAGGGACTCTTCCTCCCACTGACGCCGATCCACGAGGGACTCTTCCTCCCACTGACGCCGATCCACGAGGGACTCTTCCTCCCACTGACGCCGATCCACGAGGGACTCTTCCTCCCACTGACGCCGATCCACGAGGGACTCTTCCTCCCACTGACGCCGATCTATTTTCTATTTCCACGGATCAAAGTCTGGCCCCCTGAATATCTGAGGGGCAGAAAACTGGCCCTCTGTTTCAAAAGTTTGGAGACCCCTAGTCTAAGAAACCGGAAGCAACGAGTATTTTACATAGAAACAGAAAAGTGACGTTAGAAAAAAAAGAACGAGTAGTCCATCGAGTCTGCCCATTTTCTTCTTTTTTTTTTTTCTCTGAGTATAGATCTATGTTTGTTCCAAGCATGTATGAAACCGTTTACTGTTGACTGTCTCACTACCTCTGCTGTAAGTTTATTCCAAGCATCAACTACCCTTTCAGTAGTCACTTCCGGTTTCGCCAAATGTAAACAAGCCATCGCTGGCTTGGGAAAGCATTGGATCAAACCAATCTTGGGATGATCAGATGCTTTTAAGGGCAGAAGAGAAATCTGGGGTCAAATAGACCCCAGATCTCTCAGTAAAGAGTACCTGTCACTGCCCATGCTATCACAAGGGATATTAAGCTCTTGTGACAGCAATAAAGTAGAAAAAAAATAATTAAAGAGACCGTGTAAAAAAAAAAAAAAAAATATATATATATATAATTTAATTTGTATTTTTGATTTTTAAAGCAAATACCTGCCCCACCCCCGTCCTCACGCAGAAAGGCACATGCAGGCCTTGGTCCTGCATGGCTAGGTAAACACACGTGCGGTATCACCACAAACATATCAAGAGTAATAATTCTAGCAACAGACCTCCTGTGTAAATCTAAACTGGTAACCCCTAAAGGCTTTTAAATTGTCACTTATGGATAATTAGATTAACCGTAATTTATCACGTTTCACGGACTTGCGCAGTTTTAAATCGTGACATGTTTGGTATCGATTTACTCGGAGGAACATCTTTTATGTTACCAAAAAATTGTGTATTGTGTTTTTGTGCATTAGAAGTGTTTTTTTTTTTTTTTTTTTTTTTCCCAAAACTTGCGAAAGAAAAACCTCTGCGCAAATACCGCGTGACATAAAAAAATTGCAACACCCACCAATTTATTCTCTAGGGCCTTTCCTTTAAAAATATATATATATAATGTTTGGCAGTTCTGAGTAATTTTCTAGAAAAAAAATGCTGTTTTTTTTTTTTTTTTTTTTTTTTTTTAACATGTAGGAGAAAAAAAAATGTCAGAATAGGCCTGGCCTTCAAGTGGTTAATACTAAAAGTGTTAATTGCTGAGTAATTTCCTCCACTTCCTGTTCTCCTAAAACAGATTCTCTCTAAACTGGGACGCTGCAAAACAAGTGACAGAGGTTTATATAAACACCTTCCATTGTATCTACCCAAAGAAAATTAAATGAATCGATATCTCCATTTCCATGGGGAAAAAAAATAGCAATTAATAAAATGTCATTTCCTGCTTGTGTGATCGTCTCACTGATTTTCCCATAAGTCTGCACTAAGATACAAGTCAGATTTTGGGCATCTCCTGCAATAAAAATGTCATTTGTTGGTGATATACTCCCAAAGGGAAGCAGACCCTGTCACGTATACATACATGATCCGACTCTTTTGGGTAGGGGGCGCACACATGCACGCCGCCGATGGCTCCCTCGCGCTGTGTTCACACACAACGGGAGCCAATCGGTGAGTACCGCATACTTGATGTCCGCCGGAGCACCTGCCGATGATTGGATTCTGTGTGCATCGGTTTTGGTAAATCTTCCCGATTTTATGAAAAGAATTCAAGAACAAGAAAAGGACGGATTGGCGCTTTGTAAACAAGGCAGATCGTTGTTCTGACAGAGGGGGAGGGATGGATCATCTCTTCCCCCTAGTAAAAGCCACATACAATATGTATAAACACTGGCTAGGCACACATTGAACCCTTTGATCGCCCCTGATGTTTAACCCCTTAGCAGCCAGTGTCATCAGTACAGTGACAGTGCATATTTTTAGCACTGATCACTGTATTGGTGACACTGGTTCCCAAAAAAGTATCAAAAGTGTCAGTGTCAAAATGTCCGCCGCAATATCGCAGTTCCGCTAGAAGTTCCTGCTTGCCACCATTACTAGTTAAAAAACATGGTTTGTAGACGCTATAACTTTTGCACAGACCAATCAATATACGCTTATTGGGAATTTTTTTTACCAAAAATCTGTAACAGAATACATATTGTCCTAAAGTGATGAAGAAATTTGATTTTTTTTCCAGTTTTTTAATGTACAGTATATATTTTTGAGCAGAAAGTAAAAAATATATTTAAAAAAATTTTTTTTTCAATCAAAATTGTTGGTCTTCTTTTTGTTTGTTTTTTTTTTTTTTTTGGTTTATAGCGCAAAAAAAAACTAAAAGGTGATCAGATACAACCAAAAGAGAGCTCTATTTGTGGGGGAAAAAAGAACGTCAATTTTATTTGTGTACTGCCTCGCACAACCGCGCAATTGTCAGTTAAAGTAGCGCAGTGCCTTATCGCAAAAAAAATGGCCTGGACATGAAGGGGGGGTAAATCTTCTGGAGGTCTAGTGGTTAAAAGCCGAACCTTTTTAATACCACTTTAAAGGGGTTGTTGAAGTCTCATGGTTTGCATTCTACGCATTAAAGCGGAGCTCCGCCCACCGCTGCGAAAATTAAAAGCCAGCAGCTGCACATACTGCACACCTACTGCAGCTGCTGACTTTTAACACTCGGACACTTACCTGTCCTGGAGTTCAGCGGTGCCGGCTGATGTTTCCATCAGCTGTCGGGTGCATGCCGCCTCCATTGCGAGTAAAGGAACCCGGCAGTGAAACTTCACACTGGGAACCCTACTGCGCATGCGCGAGGCTCCGCTCCTCTCTCCTACTGGCCCGGCGGCGGAGGGAGGAGGAGTGAGCTCTGGCGGTGATGTCAATACCCGCGGCTGAGGCTCCCGGAAGTGTGAACAGGATACCTGTGAAAGGCAAGTATCATATCCCCCCCCCGTACAACGAGCGGAAGTTCCACTTTTGGGAGGAACTCCGCTTTAAGGGGAAAAACCTTCTGTGCTGCAGCACCCCCTAAACCCCCCCCCCTTTTTTTTTAATGACCTTAGCCCGAATGTTCCAGCGACGAGCACAGCAGCTCCAGCCACTGTTTTGGGTCCTCATTGGACAGATTGATAGCAGCGGGTGCCAATCCAGTGACACAGGAGCCGGGGGCGGGGCTGAGTCCTGCTGTCTGTGTGTGAATGGACGCAGCAGCAGAACTCGGGAGCGCGTCCGCATCAGGTGCCCCCCCCCAAGGTAAGTGGCTCTCCATGGGGGTGGCACCCAGTGAAGGGGAGGGGCCAGGAGTGCCAGCTGGGGACCCCAGAAAAGGAGGATCAGGGCCGCTCTGCAAAACCCTCAGATGTGTGAATGAGTCCTTCAAGCCAAACTTGCCTTTCCATCAACTGCCCCTCTCTGGGACTGGCGTCTTCTTCTGAGCCGGGGATGACGTAACTCCTCCGCAGTAGGAGAGAGAGAGAGAGAGATTTTTTGCTCTTATTTTGTAGCCATAGAACTTTTAGTTCTGCTTTCAGTATTTTACTTCTCCTTCCCTCCCCCGCTCGCAGTGAGTTTCCTGGAGGACGCGGCTTTATTAGCGCTCCCGTCAGCGCTATCGGCCCCGCCTTGCGTGTTCCTGAATAGGATGACTTCGGAACGCGCTGCATACATATGGATACATTTATAATCCTAATCCTCGGCCTTTCTGCATTTTGATGTGTGTGCAGAGGAGGAATCGGCAATTGTGCGCCTAATCCGCGCGGCCGCCAAAACCAGATGCGTCTCCCAAAGCTGCTTTTTATATTTCTGCCTTTCTGGAGCGTTTCCCTTCATTCTGCATCAAAAAAAAAAAAAAAAAAAAAAGCTCAAGTTTGGCTGCTGATCGTCCAGCCAGATGGTTGTGATTTGCAGGGAGGCTGGAAGTTTTTATGTGGATTTTTCAAAGGACTCTCCCCAAAAGTTTCTGTAAATGATTCAATCGGTATGTGAGTACGTGCCGGACCTTCTGCTTTGTATGGGCAGACATAGAGGAGGCTCTGATCTTCTTCTTTAATGTTGATGATCCTTAACCACTTCCATAGCGGGCCAATTCTGACACTCCTCTCCAACATGTAAAAATCGTCTTTTTTTTTTTTTTTTTTTTGCTAGAAAATTACTCAGATACGAACTATATAATATATATATATATAATATTAAAATAAATATATATATATTTATTTTAATTAATATATATATATATATATATTAATTAAAATAAATATATTTATATATTAATTAAAATAAATATATTTATATATTAATTAAAATAAATATATTTATATATTAATTAAAATAAATATATTAATTAAAATAAAATAAATTAAATAAATATATTTATATATTAATTAAAATATAAATATATATATATTAATTAAAATATATATATATATATATATATATATATATATATATATATATAAATTAAAAAAAAAAAAATATATATATATATATATATATATATATATATATATATATATATATATATATATATATATATATATATATATATATTAATAAATAAATTAAAAATATATATATTTAGCAGACACCCTAGGGCAGTGATCAGGTGAACCTTGGCATCCCAGATGTTTTGGAACTACATTTCCCATGATGCCCATGCACTCTGTGGTATAGTGGAGCATCATGGGAAATGTAGTTCCAAAACATCTGGAGTGCCAAGGTTCGCCATCACTGCCCTAGGGAATAAAATGGCGCTCGTTACAACTTTTTATGTCACGCGGTGTTTGCACAACAATTTTTCAAAAGCGTTATAAGTTTCATGAATTACACAAACAAAACCGTAAAGTTAACCTGATTTTTTTTTTTTTTTTTTTTTTTTTTTTTCTGTATAATGTGAAAGATGATGTTGCGCCGAGCAAATAGATACCGAACATGTCACACTTTAAAATTGCGCACGCTTGTGGAATGGCGCCAAATTTTGGTACTTAAAAAAAAAAATCTCCTTAGGCAACAATTTAAATATTTTTACGTGTTTAGAGTTAAAGAGTGGGTCTAGTGCTAGAATTGTTGCTCTCGCTCCAACGCATGTGGCAATGCCTCGCATGTGTGGTTTGAACGGCGTTTACATATGCGGGCGCGACTTGCGTGTGTGTGTTCGCTTCTGTGCGCGAGCACACGGAGCTGGAGCGCTTTAAATTCTTTTATGTTTGTTTATTTTTTCCTTTTTTAGTTTTTTTGTTTTTTTACACTTTCTCTCTTAAATTATTAATTTTTTTTTTTTTGATCCTATTACAAAGAATGTAAGCATCACTTATAATAGGATTGGTGCGTGACAGGTCCTCTTATGGAGAGATGTGGAGTCACATCTCTCCAGGCTGGAAAGCATCAGATCAAAAAAAAAAAAGAAAATGACAGATCTGATGGTTTCAGGCCGAGATCTCGGCTTTTGTTTACATCCTCGGCCGGCCAGAGATGACTGACCATCTGGTCACCGAAAATCTCTATGCTCTTCATGTGGCGGATTCTTTCTCTGGGCTCGCCCGTATGATCGGCACGGGAGGGGGATGCAGTAGCTGGTGTGAACAAGTCCTAAGAGTCTTGTCAACTGATGTGTCTGTGTGTGTAATATATATATATATACACACATACAGGTGGACTCTATTTACTAATTAGGTGACTTCTGAAGGCAATTGCACTAGATTTTAGTTAGGGGTATCAGAGTAAAGGGGGCTGAATACAAATGCACTATTCACATATTTTGTAAGAAATGTTGAAAACCATTCATTTTCCTTCCACTTCACAATTATGTGCCACTTTGTGACGGTCTATCACAGTGGTCTCCAAACTGCGGCCCTTTGCTTACTTTTATCTGGCCCATGGGGCACTTTTTCATCCACTAATACCAAAAATGGTAAATATAACTGAGACCAGTGAGGGGGGCACAATTCTTCATGATGAAAACAAAGGTGGGGCAATTCCATCCAATGACACCAACAATTGGGCCCAATGACTTTAATAATGGGGCACAATGCCTCCCACTGACACCAAAGAATGGGGCATTGTTTTTCCCAGTGATGTGGAGACCTTTTCTACTCCTAAAGGTCACAGTCCGGCCCCTCTAAAGTCTGACGGACAGTAAGCTGGCCCCCTGGTCTGTCACATAAAATCCCAATAAAATACATTTACTGCATATACTCGAGTAGAAGCCGACCCGAATATAAGCCGAGGCACCTAATTTTACCACAAAAAACTGGGAAAAACTTATTGACTCGAATATAAGCCTAGGGTGAGAAATGTGCAGCTACTGTAAGTGGAAAAGAGGGTCAACAATGCCCATTTGCAGCCTCACTGTGCCCATTTGCAGCCGCACTGTGCCCATTTGCAGTGATAGGTCCCCCGAACTTCAAAATCTGTAGTTAAGGGTTCCTAGATGCCCCTCTAGCTGCAGCCAAAATTTGGGGTCTCTGGATCCAAAGGGTCCTGAAATGACGTTGCTGCAGATGGACACAGTCGATCGACTTTGGGGCCCCGTACCTAGGGGCCACTTAGTGCTAGGAACCCCACTTTTGGTGTGCAAACCCAGTGGAACTAGCACTACAACATATCCAAAGCTGGGGTTCCTAGCTCCAAGTGGCCCCCGAGATACGGGGCCCCAAATTCTGTTTGGAAAATGTCAAGCGCTTTTCTGCAGCAGAGAATGACATTTTCTGAACTGAAATTGGGGCCCCCGTATTTCGAGGGCCACTTGGTGCTAGGAACCCCAGCTTTGGATATGTTGTAGTGCTAGTTCCACTGGGTTTGCACATCAAATTTGGGGTTCCTAGCACCAAGTTGCCCTGAGATACGGGGCCCCAAATTCGGTTCGGAAAATGTCAAGCACATTTCTGCAGCAGAGAATGCCATTTTCCGAACTGAATTTGGGGCCCCCATATTTCAGGGGCCACTTAGTGCTAGGAACCCCAGCTTTGGATATGTTGTAGTGCTAGTTCCACTGGGTTTGCACATCAAATTTGGGGTTCCTAGCACCAAGTTGCCCCAAATTCGGTCATTCTCTGCTGCAGAAAAGTGCTTGACTCGAGTATAAGCGGAGGGGGGGCACTTTCAGCACAAAAAAAGGTGCTGAAAAACTCGGCTTATACTCGAGTATATACGGTACTTTTTTTTGGTGGACATGACAAAATGTGGAAAATGTCAAGGGGTATGAATACTTTTTTCAAGGCACTGTGTATATGTAGTTCAGTTGGTCCAAGCTGGAACCATGTAACACACTGATACCTGGATTTTCCTTTAAGTCTAATAGAAATGAAACATAAAACAATGGTCTTGGGGTCTTGTTAATAAGACGCATTCTAGAGCCGTGTTTTAGTCTGATTTGGCTCTTCGCCGGCCCCTCGATGTCCCGGCAAAGCGCGCGGCACCTTGCAGAGAACACCAGATGTGAAGAGCCGGCAGCTGCTGTTTTTCTTGCTGTGAAAAGACGTATGTCCTATGAAGGGCTCTATACAGAGTACAGAGGAGGATAATACTTCACCACAAGTCACCGAGCAGATGAAACATCTATCTTCCCGCACAGTCGCTTATCGCATGCCGATGACAGGCAGAGCCCTCCGGGCAAATTGTCCTCCATTGGATTCTCTTACAACTCGCATGTTACGAAGATGGATGTCTTTCTCCAAAACGGTCTTCTGTCTCAGCCAGGACTTGTTACAGAGGACTTCAGGCAAACTGCTAAATACACGGTTGGAATACATATGTGTGAAGCCGTGTTTGTAATTCTATTCAGCCGGTTTGGTGATCTGTGCTATATAACCAGAAGGACAATTCCGCTGTTTCTTGGGTCGTATTTTCAGTCTTCTGAGCCGCTCATTAGACAGTCAGCAGTGTGATGCCGATTCACTGAATAATAGGCAAACTGAAGATGAAGAGGTAACAGAAAATTGCGTATCTGCTTATTGCTGCCTTCATCCTAGCAATGATGTGTGCAAAGCTATAGTGCCCCGCCATTGGTGTCGGTGGGAGGAATAGTGCCCCGCCATTGGTGTCGGTGGGAGGAATAGTGCCCCATCATTGGTGTCGGTGGGAGGAATAGTGCCCCATCATTGGTGTCAGTGGGAGGAATAGTGCCCCGCCATTGGTGTCACTGGGAAGACTAGTGCCCCGCCGTTGGTGTCAGTGGGAGGACTAGTGCCCCGCCGTTGGTGTCAGTGGGAGGACTAGTGCCCCGCCGTTGATGTCAGTGGGAGGACTAGTGCCCCGCCATTGGTGTCAGTGGGAGGACTAGTGCCCCGCCATTGGTGTCAGTGGGAGGACTAGTGCCCCGCCATTGGTGTCAGTGGGAGGACTAGTGCCCCGCCCTGGGTGTCAGTGGGAGGACTAGTGCCCCGCCGTTGGTGTCAGTGGGAGGACTAGTGCCCCGTCACTGGTGTCAGTGGGAGGACTAGTGCCCCATCACTGGCGTCCGTGAGAGGACTAGTGCCCCATCACTGGCATCTGTGGGAGGACTAGTGCCCCATCACTGGCGTCTCTGGGAGGACTAGTGCCGCATCGTTGGCGCCTGTGGGAGGACTAGTGCCGCATCGTTGGCGCCTGTGGGAGGACTAGTGCCGCATCGTTGGCATCTGTGGGAGGACTAGTGCCCCATCACTGGCATCTGTGGGAGGACTAGTGCCCCATCACTGGCGTCTCTGGGAGGACTAGTGCTGCATCGTTGGCGCCTGTGGGAGGACTAGTGCCGCATCGTTGGCGCCTGTGGGAGGACTAGTGCCGCATCGTTGGCGCCTGTGGGAGGACTAGTGCCGCATCGTTGGCGCCTGTGGGAGGACTAGTGCCGCATCGTTGGCGCCTGTGGGAGGACTAGTGCCGCATCGTTGGCATCTGTGGGAGGACTAGTGCCGCATCGTTGGCATCTGTGGGAGGACTAGTGCCGCATCGTTGGCATCTGTGGGAGGACTAGTGCCGCATCGTTGGCGTCTGTGGGAGGACTAGTGCCCCATCGTTGGCGTCTGTGGGAGGACTAGTGCCCCATCGTTGGCGTCTGTGGGAGGACTAGTGCCCCATCGTTGGCGTCTGTGGGAGGAAGAATAGTGCCTCATCATTAAGGCAAGGAAAGGGCTGTAGTTTTGAAAGCCACTGCTCTAGACAATCAGATTTGTGGTCGTATTGGTGAAATCTCACTTTGGATTGGTTGCTGGGTTACTGTACGTGGCACATTTGTCTTCTCAGCTGGATAATCTGTTATTTTTGTATTCTAAAAAAAAACAGTTTATGTAGTGTGGTGTCAGACATGACGGCGCCGTTCTGTTATGGTCGGCTATGGGCGGCCTGTCATCAAACGGGATCCATTTTTCTTCTTCTAATAAATGTTTCATACCTGATGTGATTGATATCAAAATGTGATTTTGGAGCAGTTTGTGTATTTAGCACAGCGGGGATCAGAGCCGACACCTGACAAGCTTTGTGAAGATAAATGTCAATCTAAAGGGAAAGCTTCACTTTTCACACGTCGCGTGTTATCCTCATAAAAAAAATATCTACTGCTGAATCCCCAGATTTATACAGCTTTATATTGTGTCTGTAGGAGAAGGGACCTTTCTTAACAGAGAGAAAATTAATTGCAGACACTTGGTGCTTAAATGTGCTGTCATTATCTTTGGAGAACCCCTGGGCCCCCCCGCAAACCTGAGCCGCCCTCAAACCCAGGCCGCTGGGCTGCCTTAGAAACCCGGGCCACAGGGCCTCCCGCGAACCCGGGCCGCAGGGCCACCCGCAATCCTGAGCCGCCCTCAAACCCAGGCCGCTGGGCTGCCTTAGAAACCCGGGCCACAGGGCCTCCCGCGAACCCGGGCCGCAGGGCCACCCGCAATCCTGGGCTGCAGGGCTGCCCTAGAAACCTCGGCCGCTTTCAGACCTGGGCCGCAGGGCCACCCGCAATCCTGGGCAGCCCACAAACCTGGGCCGCCCGTAAACCTGGGCCGCAGGGCCACCCACAATCCTGAACCGCCCTCAAAACTAGGCCGCTGGGCTGCCTTAGAAACCCGGGCCGCAGGGCCTCCCGCAATCCTGGGCTGCCCTAGAAACCTCGGCCGCCTTCAGACCTGGACAGCCTTCAGACCTGGGCAGCCCTCAAACCTGGGCTACCTCAAACCTGGGCCACCGGGCTACCCTCAATCCTGGGCCGCCTCGCTACCCTTAATCCTGGAGTGCCCACAAACCCGGGCCGCAGGGCTACCTTCAGTCCCGGGCCGCTGGGCTACCCTCAATCCCGGGCCGCTGGGCTACCCTCAATCCCGGGCCGCTGGGCTACCCTCAATCCCGGGCCGCTGGGCTACCCTCAATCCCGGGCCGCAGGGCTACCCTCAATCCCGGGCCGCAGGGCTACCCTCAATCCCGGGCCGCAGGGCTACCCTCAATCCCGGGCCGCAGGGCTACCCTCAAACCTGGGCCACCCCAAAACCTGGCCTGCAGGGCTGCCCTAGAAACCTGGGCCGCCCTCAAGCTTGGGCTGCCGGGCCACCCACAAACTCGGGCCGCCCTTAAACGTGGCCCGCAGGGCCACCCTCAAATCAGTGATGGTTAAGGATCCTCCTCTTCTGGGCTCCCCTACTGGTGCTCTCAGATTCTCCTCTTGTCAGTGCGCCCCCATAAGAATTTGTGCCTTATGGTGGCACATGTGATCCCAAGCCCGAGATGTGTGCATCTATTGACACTCGCAGTGCAGCTCGGCCCCGCCACCTGCTCCCTCCTCACAGGATTTGATTGACAGCAGCAGGGGCCAATGGCTCTTGCTGCTGCCTCAGTCCCTGTGGAGAGCGCTGCTGCTCTCGGGTACAAGGCTGGATGGAGGTCTGGCTCGGGTAAGTATTTGGTGCGGGGGCTGAATATGAATGTTTTTTGTTTTTTTTTCACCTTAATACAGAGAATGCATTAAAGTAAATAAATAAAAAAAAAATCTATCCTTTACCGCCATATCTGGATCCTGAGTGTGAGCTCCATAGACTTCCCCCAGCTCATGGTAGATCGGTGATGCTCTTCTGGGATGGGAAGGAGAACAGGCTGGAAGCTCCAACTTGCCGCAGATTTTGGGGCTGACTTGGGCAGATAATTGGTTAAATACAGGAACCTTTGAATTGTTGCAGTTTACGTTTTTTTTTTCTTACATACCTCCTCAACGTAAGAGAAATAGACGTGTGTATTGGAGATGTTCCTCCTCTACCTGTGACATTTCATTCATCTCGAAGGCCACATGGTGGATGCACACATTCAGACCCCCCCCCCCAATCCATCCGCTTCCAGCTCCTTTGATGTTTGGGGCTAATTACAAGTTGAATCGATATGGGTGCATAATTATAAGGAAGGAATCCCAGATCTGGAAGCAGCTACACAATTCTGCCTGCGGGAATTCTTCATCTTCTGCCTGTGTGGTCTTCTATGTTGTGTCGGCACTGACATCCGATGGAGGAGACCAACTTCAGGCATCGTCTTTCTCTGACTGGAAGTCATAGAAATGGAATCTTGTGTGGATTTATTATATGTCAATCCATAGATCTAGTAGGCCCTCTAGGGAAATCCAATGAAGGGTAATGAAGACAAAATAGCTTTATTACACCGAGTCACCCATCTATAATGGTGGTTCTCAACCAGGGTTCCATGGAAATCTAGGGTCCTCCAGAGGATGCTCGGGGGGGGGGGTTCCTTGATCAATGATCATTTTCTGCCTCTCAGATAAGTTCCCGCTGACACCATTCATCGTTTTAGCTATCTGTAGGGGGTAATTCTTCCCAATGACCACAAGTGTAAGGAGCATTCTTCCCACCGACCATCACATTGATGTATCATGAGGTGTAGATAGTCATTTCCTGAGACCGGAAACCCACACACATCCCCAAGCTTTTCTCAAGCATTTCAACTCAGAAGAACCCTTGAAATAACTTTCCGGTCTCAGGAAACCCCTTCTAAAAATGACTCTATATGTGCTAAAAGTATTGGGACGCCTGCCTTTACACGCACATGAAATGTAATGGCATCCCAGTCTTAGTCCGTAGGGTTCAATATTGAGTTGGCCCGCCCTTTGCAGCTATAACAGCTTCAACTCTTCTGGGAAGGCCGTCCACAAGGGTTAGGAGTGTGTCTATGGAATGTTTGACCATTCTTCCAGAAGCGCGTTTGTGCGGTCAGGCACTGATGTTGGACGAGAAGGCCTGGCTCGCAGTCTCCGCTCTAATTCATCCCAAATTTGTTCTATCTGGTTGAGGTCAGGACAGTCACGTTCCTCCACCCCAAACTCGCTCATCCATGTTTTTTTGGACCTTGCTTTGTGCACTGGTCCAAATCATTAGTTGCAGCTTCCCACCTTTTTGTTCTGAAGAAATATCTGTTTGTTTCTCTGTGTCCATGTGTGGAGTGAATGGGAGTGGCTTCCTTTATTTTCTCTTAGATCGTAAGCTCTGAGCAGAGCCCTCTGACTCCTCCCATATTAGAGTATTGTATTTGTACTGTCTACCTTTAAGTTGTAAAGTGCTGTGTAAACTGTTGGCGCTATATAAGTCCCGTATAATAATATTAATCAATCAGCTGCTGCACCTGCAGGGTTCTAGTGAGGAATAGACGTGATTTCCCATTGGGAGGATCTCACCAAAAATTACATTTGTGCTGCAGGGGATGCCCAAAATCCAACTTGGTGTATCTTGGTGCAGACTTCTGGGAAAATGGAAAATCAGTGAGCCAATCACACAAGCAGAAAATGACATCTTTTTTTTGGGGGGAGGGGGGGTTCTGTATACTATCTGTGTACAGAGCGCCTCCAGGTGGCCATATTGCATTTTACATAAAATGACAGCGGCTGCAGATTGAAAAGGAAAGTTCAGATTTAATAACATTCAATTACAATATGACTTGTGTAACAATTGTATACGCTAGATTATTTTTAATTTGCTAATTTTTTTTTTTTCTATCAAATGTGGAGTTACCCTTTAAGTCTTCCTCCCTATTAGTGGAATTAATGTGGACACAATTTGGAGTACAATATGCTTTTATGCTGGCTTGAGTGGCCCAAGGGAAAGAAGTGTAAAACCAGACAGAGGGAACCATTTATGAAATGGTGACCAATTTTTTACGGCAACCATGTGACTATGGGCCGTGTAGATCATTGGTTCTCCGCCCTGTCCTCAAGTACCCCCGACAGGCCATGTTTGCAGGGTTTCCTTTATCTTGCACAGATGCTTTAACCACTTAAGGACCGAGCCTCTTTCTGAGATTTGGCGTTCAAGTTAAAATCTGTTTTTTTTTGCTAGAAAATTACTTGGAACCCAAAAAAAATTATATATTTTTTTAAATTTTCTAACACCCTAGAGAATAAAATGGCGGCCATTGCAATACTTTCTGTTGCACCTTATTTGCGCAGCGGTCTTGCAAGCACATTTTTTTTTGGAAAAAAACAAAACACATTTTTGCATTAAAAAATAAGACACCAGTAAAGTTAGCCCAATTTTTTTTTTTTAAATTGTGAAAGATAATGTTACGCCGAGTAAATTGATACCCAACTTGTCACGCTTCAAAATTGCGCCCGCTTGTGGAATGGGCGACAAACCTTTACCCTTAAAAATCTCCATAGGCGACGTTTAGAAAAATTCTACAGGTTGCATGTTTTGAGTTACAGAGGAGGTCTAGGGCTAGAATTATTGCTCTCGCTCTACCGATCGCGGCGATACCTCACGTGTGTGGTTTGAACACCGTTTTCATATGCGGGCGCTTCTGCACGCGAGCTCGGCGGGACGGGGTGCGTTTGAAAAAAATATTTTATCGAAGAGAAATTCCCAAAACAAAACAAGGCCTGTTGAGGGGGTACTTGAGGACAGGGTTGAGGACCACTGCTGGAGATGAACACATCGGAGGAATTGGTGGCCTTTTCCTGTTCTTATCCATTTGAAGCGTTGGGAATCGATCCCCGAACGTTCCTTCTTTCTATGGATTCCCATGTATTCTTGTTGGGGGGGGGGGGTGAAGATTTTGGCAGGTCTTGGTGCTCCAACCATAACAAGGGAGGGGACGGGCAGATGTCTCGCAGCCCATCTACGTTGGTGAAGTTAATTGTGCTTATCTCATTTGTTTCTTCTACCTAATATCTGTCAAAACGATCGTCTCATTCTATTGGTAATCGTTAGTATCTGTTATGTAAATCTTTGTAAATGAATGTGCATCTATTAGGCTTGACAAGCTTATTTATCACGGCTCCTGACAAGGCTCGGCAGGCTTTTCTTCTACTCATTCCTCAATGTCATAGTGCGGCTTGATGGCGCGTGGTCTGCAGGAGATGTTCGATGTTCATGGAGGGGCCTGAGTCGGCCGTGGTGATACGAATGAGTTTAGCTTCCTTGGTCCACACAAGTTTGGCTTATTTTGAGCGAAGTGATAGTTCTTCATTATAAAAGAAAGGTCCATCTGCTCGACTCTGATCATGAAAGGAAAGGCAACTTGGGCTACAGGAGTTGAATTTTGGCCAATTTTTGCCAAATCGGACAAAATTTGAGCTGAGTGGGTTTTACTCCTAGAGGAGTAAAAAGGTTTAAATCTGACCCAGACCCAGCCATCCGATCGTTTTCACAACTCCCCTGTCCGTAACTGTCAGCCCCCCCCTTCACATGTGTGCACCCGTGCCATGTATTCCTGGTTCGCCCATCGACAGACCCAGCACTGGCCATCAGGTGTAGAGGCTTGTATGTAGAGTTACTGGAGTCAGGCTGCACATGCTCAGTTTGAGTATTGCTAGAGAATTTTTTTTTTTTTTTCTCCTTGGTAGAGTGCATGTGATCAGCACAGGGCCAATCAGCATTGTCCATACAGAGGGTCAGGGGTCCTGCATTCTGATGGGGCAGCCAGTGCAGTATGAAAACTCCTCCTACAAGCTTTAACCAGACACTGATAGAAGTCACAAAACTGCTATATACTTCTGATGAGAAAAGGTACCGTATTTATTGGCGTATAACACGCACTTTTTCACGCACGGAGGTAAACCGCGCCTGTGTGTTACACGCCGATAATATGTTTTACCAATAGGGGGCGGGGATCGGGCGGTCCACTTCGGGAGCCACCAATTGGGGGCGGGGGGGTGGGGGTTGTCAGGCCGGCCGCCCGCCTCTCCTGGCCCTGGGACAGCGCTGCCTGCATAGTTAAAAGTTGAGAAAAAAAAATCACTTGCCAGCCCCTTCTACACCGCTCCTCCTGTGACCTCCTCCTCTTCCAAATGACAGGTGCTCTATTAAAATGTAAGGACTTATTGTTGCTGGTAGTTAGAATCTTTAATATTTGCAAACAAAATGAAGGTTTCCTATTTAGAATAATAAGCTGTCGGGTTAGTAAAACAGCGATTTATCAGAACCGATTCAATCATACAGTTTGTAGTGTACATAGATTTGCTAAACAATGGGATAAAGGAATATCCCTGAACTTTGTTTTATCTCGTGGTTACTGTGAAATTGTGTGAATGTATCAATGCAGTGCATGTTATCTCAGCTTGGATTCATTGAACGAGTTTACCAAAAATGTAAATATTGCAGAATTTACAGCCTCATGCTGCATAACTAACCTCCATTTCATGCTGAACCTCTCCCGCTGCCTAGAAAAGTGATCCTGTGGTGAATCCCACCACCGGCACTACTTTTTTTTTTATCTTGTAGCGATAAAAAATACTGCCATAAATCCAGTATTTTAGGCTGGGTTCACCAACATTTAAGTTTTTTTTTTTTTTTTGTAATTGAACCGCTACGGGTGTCAATACAAAGTTAATGACACCCCCCAGATCGGATCGCAGTGCAAACTGGCAAATGGTGCAGGAATTGGATTGCATAAGTGTCAACACCCATAAATGCCATCCGATTCCAGTGCGGACCAAAAAAAAAAAAAAAAAAAAAGGGTCCTGCGCCATCTTGGTCCAAATGCGATGCGAGTTCATTCATACAATCTGTATGGCTGAATTGGCATTGCACAGGCAAGATTGCGTGTGAACGGCACAGCAATGGCGATGCGAGTCGCATGCGATGTCTGACATCACAGTAGTGTGACCCCCAGCCTTAATGTCTAATGATGTATGTTTACTGTGGGCGGTTGTCAAGTGGTTAATAAAACTGCACCAAAAACGCACCTCCCCCATTAAAATGCATTGAAAACGCATCAATAATGCACCTGTTTTTTTTTATGTTTTTTTTTAATGCGGTTTTTGAGCCGCATGACCTATGAAAAACACACTATAAGCACAGTAAAATCGGAAAAATTGCGTGCGTTTTTTTTCGGTGCCATGATCGGCAAACTGACGAAAACACAATTTTTTGCCCGATATGTTTTGGCGCATCTTTAATTCAGCCTTCCCATTAATGGTCCAAATCTCAGCCGGTTCAGCAGGAACCGTGTATGGTGGGCCTACCCTGTTTCCCGAAAATAAGACCTAGTGTGATTGTCGGTGTTGGCTGCAATATAAGCCCTACCCCCCAAATAAGCCCTACCCTGTTTCCCCGAATATAAGCCCTACCCTGAAAATAAGACCTACAAGGACTTTAACTAGGGCTTATTTGGGGGGTAGGGCTTATATTGCAGCCATCACCGACAATCACGCTAGGTCTTATTTTCAGGGAAACAGGGTAAGTATTTTGAATATCATTCGCTGAGCATTTTAAGGGGGGGGGGGGGGTGTTAACTAATCTTCAGGCCTAAAATTAGATTGTAAGCTCTTATGAGCAGGACCTTCTTGTATTTTATTGTAACTCTCCCTTTAGATTGTAAAGCGCTGGGCAAACTGTTGGCATTGTATAAATCCTGAAGCATAATTTTTTTAAACATGCAAAAAAAAAAAAAAAAAAAATGCAAGAACATGTCTGGCAGTGAAACTGTTAAATCGGCGTTTCGTGGTTTGGAGTTCCGCTTTTAAAACCACTTAATTCAAAACAAAGGTCTGCGATTAGAAGTAGTTCAGCCCCCCCCCCCCCCCCCATCCCATCAGCCTTTATCCAAGCTCTGTTTTTTTTTTTTTTTTTTTTTTTTTTTTTTTTGGTGGGGGCCCCTTTAAGTGTCTTTTATTTTTAGCGAGCCGCAAACTGTCAGCCGATCTCGCACACTTTGCATGCGTTCGTCATTTTCCTGCCATTACTTTCTGCACAGAACTCGGATGCCTGATTGGTGATTTGCAAGTTCCTGTCTTGCCGATTTGTTCCACCTTAAAGACGAGACTAATTGGCCGGGGTGTGCGGAGACGGCTTCGCCCGCCAGCCCCCGTCCCTTCATAAACACATGCAAAGCCTTTTCATGAGAAGCGCGGAGAATTCACTGGCCGCTCCTGACAGGCGCGTCGGCCGCTGCGGGTGAAAGCCTGAATTATTAAAGCCGTCTTTGTTTATTAAATTCATCCCGGGGTGCTGAGAGGATGTGTGATCCGAGCCGGAGGAGAAGACTGTCTTCATTACATCTCCACTCCGATGTGAAGCCTGACGGCGGAACCGAGGCGCTGACGGCGGAACCGAGGCGCTGACGGCGGAACCCAGGTACCGTCCGCTCACCCGCCAATCACACCACTTCTTCCCGATCCTCCCTAACGTCCAGAGATTTCCAGGGTCTCGGGGAGGTATTGTACGCTTCCCAGAGCATACAGCACTGCCTTAACCCTCTTGGGCATGGAGTTCACCAGAGCTTCACAGGTTGTCACTGAAGTCCTCTTCCCCTCCTCCATGATGACATCACGGAGCTGGTGGATGTTAGAGACCTTGTGCTCCTCCACCTTCTGTTTGAGGATGTCCCACAGATGATCAATAGGGTTTAGGTCTGGAGACATGCTTGGCCAGTCCATCACCTTTACCCTCAGCTTCTTTAGCAAGGTAGTGGTGGTCTTGGAGGTGTGTTTGGGGTGGTTATCATGTTGGAATACTGCCCTGTGGCCCAGTCTCTGAAGGGAGGGGATCATGCTCTGCTTCAGTATGTCACAGTACATGTTGGCATTCATGGTTCCCTCAATGATCTGTAGCTCCTCAGTGCCGGCAACACTCATGCAGCCTCAGACCATGACACTCCCACCACCATGCTTGACTGTAGACAAGACACACTTGTCTTTGTCCTCCTCACCTGGTTGCCGCCACACACGCTTGTCACCATCTGAACCAAATACGTTTATCTTGGTCTCATCAGACCACAGGACATGGTTCCAGTAATCCATGTCCTTAGTCTGCTTGTCTTTAGCAAACTGTTTGCGGTCTTTCTTGTGCATCATCTTTAGAAGAGTCTTCCTTCTGGGATGACAGCCATGCAGACCAATTTGATGCAGTGTGCGGCGTATGGTGTGAGCACTGACAGGTTGACCCCCCCACCCCTACAACCTCTGCAGCAATGCTGGCAGCACTCATACGTCTATTTCCCAAAGACAACCTCTGGATATGACGCTGAGCACGTGACCTCAACTTCTTTGGTGGACCATGGCGAGGCCTGTTCTGAGTGGAACCTGTCCTGTTATACCGCTGTATGGTCTTGGCCACCGTGCTGCAGCTCAGTTTCAGGGTCTTGGCAATCTTCTTATAGCCCAGGGCAGTGATGGCGAACCTTGGCACCCCAGATGTTTTGGAACTACATGCTCCACTACACTGCAGAGTGCCAGAGCATCATGGGAAATGTAGTTCCAAAACATCTGGGGGGCCAAGGTTCGCCATCACTGGCCTAGGCCATCTTTATGTAGAGCAACAATTCTTTTTTTTTTTTTTTTTTTTTTTTTTTTAGATCCTCAGAGTTCTTTGCCATGAGGTGCCATGTTGACCTTCCAGTGACCAGTATGAGAGAGTGAAAGCGATAACACCAAATTTAACACACCTGCTCCCCATTCACACCTGATACCACTGATGAGTCACATGACACCGGGGAAGGAAAATGGCTAATTGGGCCCAATTTGGACATTCTCACTTAGGGGTATACTGACTTTTGTTGCCAGCGATTTAGACATTAATGGCTGTGTGTTGAGATATTTTGAGGGGACAGCAAATTTACACTGTTATACAAGCTGTACACTCACTACTTTACATTGTAGCAAAGTGTCATTTCTTCAGTGTTGTCACATGAAAAGATAGAAGAAAAGATTTACAAAAATGTGAGGGGTGTACTTACTTTTGTGAGATACTGTATACATAATGTTTGGGGGTTCTAAAAAAATTATTTTTTAGCAGAAAATACTGATTGTGACATTTTAAACAACAAAAGTATCAGAAAAGGCCTTGGGGGGGGGGGGGGGGGTTTAAGTGGTTGGTTAGTTATTCCTCTTCTCCCCGGTGTCTGCACTCCTCTCCAGATGGGGGTTTGTTACCTCCCTTGTATGTAATCAATAGAGTGCCTGCTCTGTTTGTCATTATTGAACAGCTTCGCTCCCCCCCCCCTGGAAGTTCTAAGGCCGCGCCGCGTTCTGCCGCGCGGTTCCAGACGGAGACAATGCAATTTAAATCATTCCTCTGGAATTTCACAGGCTTTGCCGAACGGCTTTGTCAATAGGCTTTACTTTACTGGAGATCAATAGGACCTATTTCTCCGAGTGATTTAAAGAGTCTCCTCTCCTCCTTCCCCGGCGCTAATGTTGTTCTGCGGGAGATTAATGGCTGCCAACACAAAGCTTGTAACTTTTAGCTGTGATTTTCTGATAGATACTCATTAGATTAACAGCGGGGTGTAAATTTGTCCGCCGGGCGATTATTTTGCATTTAACTCAGAATATTATTTATGAGGACGGCGGGAAGGATGTGTGCGGATGGGTTCTACGGGGAAGGGATTTGTATTTCCGCACTCGTCTAGTCCTATAGGACCGGCAATATGAAGAGTTGTGAAGTACCTATATAGTATAGGCTTGGCATAACATGGCTTATGATAGGAAAAAGAAGGGCGCGCCGGCCCACTGGATCACCCCAAACATCATTTAATGATAAAAAAATGTGTATAAAAATATATGGCCATGTAATGTAGGGGGGGGTCAACCTAAAGATTATAGAGGGCCCCCGAGGGCCGCCCCTTACACCTCCCACAGGGCTGCATAACAGCAGTGCATTTTCTCAATGCCCCAAAATGTTTGTCTTGCTGCATTTTTTGCAGCATATTGCAATGCACACTGAAGAAGTTGGCGTACAGAAACTCCAGCATTGGGGTCAGTGAGTGCAGTAATAACCCCCAGCATTGGTGTCAGTGGACGCAATAATAACCCCCAGCATTGGTGTCAGTGAGTGCAGTAATAACCCCCAGCATTGGTGTCAGTGGACGTGACGATAACCCCCAGCATTGGTGTCAGTGGACGTGATGATAACCCCCAGCATTGGTGTCAGTGGACGTGATGATAATAACCCCCAGCATTGGTGTCAGCGGACGCGATAACCCCCAGCATTGGTGTCAGTGGACGTGATGATGATAACCCCCAGCATTGGTGACGGTGAACGCGATAACCCCCAGCATTGATGTCAGTGGAAGCAATAATAACCCCCAGGATTGGTGTCAGTGAGGGCAGTAATAACCCCCAGCATTGATGTCAGTGGACGCAATAATAACCCCCAGGATTGGTGTCAGTGGATGTGATGATAACCCCCAGCATTGGTGTCAGTGGACGAGATGATAACCCCCAGCATTGGTTACGTGGACACAATGATAACCTCCAGCATTGGTGTCAGTAGACACAATAATGACCCCCAGCATTGGTGTCAGTGGACACAATAATAACCCCCAGCATTGGTGTCAGTGGACACAATAATAACCCCCAGCATTGGTGTCAGTGGACACAATAATAACCCCCAGCATTGGTGTCAGTGGACGCAATAATAACCCCCAGCATTGGTGTCAGTGGACGCAATAATAACCCCCAGCATTGGTGTCAGTGGACGCGATAATAACCCCCAGCATTGGTGTCAGTGGACGTAATAATAACCCCCAGCATTGGTGTCAGTGAGGGCAGTAATAACCCCCAGCATTGGTGTCAGTGCACTCGATAATAACCCTCAGCATTGGTGTCAGTGGACATAAGGACAGCTGCAGGTACGCAAAGGAGCAAAATATCGGCTGGAGAGAGCACAATAATCTGGCAAACAGGAAGTGCAGAGAGATTCTTTAAATTGGGAAGTTCACGGGAGGAGCAAAGAGTTCAGGGTTCACCAGGAACGAGACGCAAGGCAAGGTTGTCTAAGGGCGCTGTCCAGCATTGCTGGTGGCTCAGCAAAGTGAGCCATCGCCAGCAGATCCCAGTCCCAACAAAAAAAAAAGGGGGGGGGGGTGCACATGACGCTCAGGTGTGAACAGCAGCATAGGGTGCTATGGGAATCTCCATGTTAGGCATTGAAGTGCTTCTAGAAGCCCCCATTCACACTGTGTGCGCCAATTTTGAGCTACGCATTTTGAGTCACACATTGGAATTTGTAACCTGGTTCAACCAATCAGATTATAGCTTCTGTTTGTGTCATGCGATTTAGAAAGTGAATGCAAATACAAGCAACAGGGGCAGGACATCAGTTTTTCCCTTTCCTCCATTTTTTATTTTTTTTTCTATAAACCTACATGGGCACAGTATTCTAGCAGATCACTTTGTCTTCCAGCCAAGATCACACACGTTGTTTGCCCTCGCCCTCCCCAGAGCACAGCTACAGTACAGTAAACATGTTATTAGAATGCCACTTTTCAATAAAGCTTAATAAACGGCAATCTATTTCACAGTCTTACATCATCCAGCTTATTTTCCTGCAGTAAGGAGAGACCAATTGGCACATCAGGATTATGGCAGCCTGGCGGTGGGGCGCTGCGTTCCTTCAGTCAAGCCGGAGATGGAAGCTCCTCCTGACTGCCCCTTTTTCACCATCTCCTCTGTGGCCTTGAAATGGGACAACATTTGAAGTATTCTCCAGGTTTGCAAAAATAGCGACGTTATTTCATTCTCTTTTGGCTTGTTGATTTTACTTCTCTGTAAAGTTAATGAAATAAATCGGCTTACCGTAAATCTAGTGACAGATGGAACGGGGAATTCACTAATGGCAGTAAGTGATTCCTTACTGGCTCGCCCTGGCGCCTGACAGGTGCACTGTGTGCCCACTATCGGGGTGTTGGATTTCAGACGAAATAATGAGCCTGCTCTTGTGATCTGCCCATATGGAGGGAGATGATGATAGCAGCTGCTAACAGGCTGTGTTGTTGTACATGTAGTCTGTAATACGCCAACACACCTTGGATTCGGCTTCTGGGCACCAAACAGACATCTCAGTGTTCTGGTTGTCATTGCATCGTAACAGTTCTGCGAGAATGATCGCGGTGTTCACAATGTGCAAAGGTGGTTGGCACGTGTTCATAGATTCTGGCGTGGATGGGTTCTGATTGGTGACTATGTGGAACTTGTAGATAATTGCAGGGTGGGGGCCATTTTCAGTAAGGGCAGATTAATCCATCTCCCTCTACTTCCTGGAACTCTAAATCTGCCTCCTGGAACATGTGACAGTGCACATCATCTGAGGAGGAAGGCATTGGCGCGCGTGCAAGGATTCTGATTGGCGCGCGTGCAAGGATTCTGATTGGCGCGCGTGCAAGGATTCTGATTGGCGCGCGTGCAAGGATTCTGATTGGCGCGCGTGCAAGGATTCTGATTGGCGCGCGTGCACGGATTCTGATTGGCAAGCGTGTGCACGGATTCTGATTGGCAAGCGTGTGCACGGATTCTGATTGGCAAGCGTGTGCACGGATTCTGATTGGCAAGCGTGTGCAATAATTCTGATTGGCAAGCGTGTGCACGGATTCTGATTGGCAAGCGTGTGCACGGATTCTGATTGGCAAGCGTGTGCACGGATTCTGATTGGCAAGCGTGCAAGGAGTCTACTTGGCGAGCGGCCACGTATTCTGATTGGCGAGCGGCCACGTATTCTGATTGGCGAGCGGCCACGTATTCTGATTGGCGAGCGGCCACGTATTCTGATTGGCGAGCGGCCACGTATTCTGATTGGCGAGCGGCGTGGATTCTGATTGGTGCGTGTGGGTGTATTCTGATTGGTGCGTGTGGGTGTATTCTGATTGTCGCGTATGCTAGGATTCTGATTGTCGCGTATGCTAGGATTCTGATTGGCGCGTATGCTAGGATTCTGATTGGAACGTATGTTAGGATTCTGATTGGCGCGTATGCTAGGATTCTGATTGGAACGTATGTTAGGATTCTGATTGGCGAGCGGCCATGGATTCTGATTGGCGAGTGGCCACGGATTCTGATTGGCGAGCGGCCACGGATTCTGATTGATGTGGATTCTGATTGGCGCGTGTGGGTGGATTCTGATTGGCGCGTGTGGGTGGACCCCGATTGGCAAATAGCCACGTATTCTGATTGGCGCGTGTGCGCGGATTCTGATGCTGGGCAGATCCTAACGTTATTGTCGGGATCCCTGCAGAGCTTGGACGGCTGAATCTGGATCGCAGGAGTGCAGAACTAAGTGCACCTCTGTGACCCACAGAATCGCTGAGAGCCTGAACCAGCCACTTCCGCCCCTCTCCAGCCCAGCGCTCCAGTGCGCAGAGAGCTGACGACTGACAGTCACCGGCTCTCTGCTCATTGAAGACCAAGAACGGAGCTGGTGATATGACTCCTAAAGAAGGCTTCTAAAAGAAGTGGATATCTTATTGTGTGTGTTTGTTTTTTTTTTTTTTTTGTTTTTTTTTTAAAAAAGAGTACCGATACTTTTGGTCAAGTACTCACTGATACCGAGTACCAATACCTTTTGCAGTGCCATTTTAGCCAATACAAAATGAAGGGGCTCTTATCTCACTGTAAAGAATTGCGTACGATTTGAACAGGAATGTGGTTGAATCCTCTTCTGAATCGCATGCAGTTTCCCTCACCACTCCTGTGTGAACCTAGGCTGAAGTCACTATGACAAGCCTGGGTTCACACAGGAGCAGTGGGGGGAAATGCATGCAATTTGGAGAGGAATCGCACAGCATTTCTGTTCAAATTGCATGTGATTCTTTACACTGTGATATGGTCTCAAAGCGCACTGCAAAGGTATCGGTTTCAGGTATCGGAGATCTTGCCTGTGTACTTGTGCAAATATTCGGTATCGACACCAATATCAGTATTGGTGCAACCCTAAAAAGAAGTAATTAGAAGTAGGGATCGACCGATATTAATTTTTCGGTGCCAATACGATACCGATATTTCGGCCACCTCTCCTTCCTATATTATGTACATATAAACTTTTCAAAAATAATTTTATGCACAAATCTGGTGTAAACTGATAAAGCTGTCTGTGGCTGCTGGTTGGCCTGGCTGGCACCTTGCTGTGAGTGGGTGGCTGCTGGCTGGTACCTTGCTGTGAGTGGGTGGCTGCTGGCTGGTACCTTGCTGTGAGTGGGTGGCTGCTGGCTGGTACCTTGCTGTGAGTGGGTGGCTGCTGGCTGGTACCTTGCTGTGAGTGGGTGGCTGCTGGCTGGCACCTTGCTGTGAGTGGGTGGCTGCTGGCTGGCACCTTGCTGTGAGTGGGTGGCTGCTGGCTGGCACCTTGCTGTGGGTGGCTGCTGGCTGGCACCTTGCTGTGGGTGGGTGGCTGCTGGCTGGCACCTTGCTGTGGGTGGGTGGCTGCTGGCTGGCACCTTGCTGTGGGTGGGTGGCTGCTGGCTGGCACCTTGCTGTGGGTGGGTGGCTGCTGGCTGGCACCTTGCTGTGGGTGGGTGGCTGCTGGCTGGCACCTTGCTGTGGGTGGGTGGCTGCTGGCTGACACCTTGCTGTGGGTGGGTGGCTGCTGGCTGACACCTTGCTGTGGGTGGGTGGCTGCTGGCTGTCCCCTTGCTGTGGGTGGCTGTCCCCTTGCTGTGGGTGGGTGGCTGTCCCCTTGCTGTGGGTGGCTGGCTGTCCCCTTGCTGTGGGTGGCTGGCTGTCCCCTTGCTGTGGCTGGCTGGCTGTCCCCTTGCTGTGGCTGGCTGGCTGTCCCCTTGCTGTGGGTGGCTGGCTGTCCCCTTGCTGTGGGTGGCTGGCTGCTGGCTGGCACCTTGCTGTGGGTGGCTGGCTGCTGGCTGGCACCTTGCTGTGGGTGGCTGGCTGCTGGCTGGCACCTTGCTGTGGGTGGGTGGCTGCTGGCTGACACCTTGCTGTGGGTGGGTGGCTGGCTGCTGGCTGTCCCCTTGCTGTGGGTGGGTGGCTGTCGGCTGACACCTTGCTGTGGGTGGGTGGCTGGCTGCTGGCTGTCCCCTTGCTGTGGGTGGGTGGCTGTCCCCTTGCTGTGGGTGGCTGGCTGTCCCCTTGCTGTGGGTGGGTGGCTGTCCCCTTGCTGTGGGTGGGTGGCTGTCCCCTTTGCTGTGGGTGGGTGGCTGTCCCCTTGCTGTGGGTGGCTGGCTGTCCCCTTGCTGTGGGTGGCTGGCTGTCCCCTTGCTGTGGGTGGCTGGCTGTCCCCTTGCTGTGGGTGGCTGGCTGTCCCCTTGCTGTGGGTGGCTGGCTGGCACCTTGCTGTGGGTGGCTGGCTGGCACCTTGCTGTGGGTGGCTGGCTGGCACCTTGCTGTGGGTGGCTGGCTGCTGGCTGGCACCTTGCTGTGGGTGGCTGGCTGCTGGCTGGCCTCAGTGGCCTGGCACCTTACTGTGGGTGGCGTGTCCGTCCGAGTGTCGAGGCAAGGCAAGGGAGGCCTGTTAGGCCCAGTGCGCGAAGGGGGAATTACGTTGTGTCTCGCGCGCCCCTGTACACTGGGTCTGCAGGCTTCTGGGCCCCAAAAAGATGCCAGCGGAGACCAATATCGGTAGTATCGGTCTAGTTTGTGACCGATAACGATTTTTCGGAAAATGCTGATATCGGCCGTCCCGATACTCTACTCGGTCGATTCCTAATTAGCAGTACTAAAGAGGACTATGAAAAAGACTTCTAAAGCTAGCCATAGCTCATGAGTAAAGCCAAGAGTGGCCGAAACGCGTTGGTGTATCTGTCAAGCTGTGTTTTTTTTTTTTTTGTTTTGTTTTGTTTTTTTTTAGCAATTTGATATAATAAAGGATGCCAAGGACCTTTACTGGAGTGCCGCCTTATGTTTTATACTAAAGTTTTATTGATATGGTGCTGGTGGCTGCCCGCACCACGGCGGTGACTTGATGCTGATCCTGGCAAAGTGCGTCCCGCGTTCAGCAGAACCCAAACAGCATGCCCTGGTGCTGGGGTAGAGTATGTGAAGGTTTTGAATAGATCTTGTGCCGGACCATTTGTCTTCCTCTTCCTGTAGAACACGGTTTCTCAGCTCCAGTCCTCAAGTACCCCCAACAGGTCATGTTTTCAGGATTTCCCTCGGGTGAAAGGGTTGTGGTAATTACTAAGGAAGTGAAACTGATCAAATCACCTGTGCAAAATAATGGAGAGCCTGAAAACATGACCTGTTGGGGGTACTTGAAGACTGTGAGTTGCTGTAGTAGACTTCCCAGGTAATTTCTCAGATGATGTGGTCCGGTATATCGCCATGCTGGCACAAATGCGTTTTGATGTGACGCTGCGATTCGTCATCTCACGATCTTGTCCTTGAGCCCTCTGCGTTGTTTGCGTCGGCCGGGGCGAGCTGTCAGGATGTGGGCTTGCCCTCCCCCCCCTCCACAAGTTGCCGGTGTTTTGCGGAGCTCTCCTCCGTCAGTAGGCTGCACGCTGATCTGAATTCAATTAGGGTTTGGACCAATTAGTTTTGCATTTGTATTCACAATTCACAGTGGAACGTTCCTCGCTCTCCCACTCTCAGTTTAGGAATTCAGAGAGAAAAGTGGCAGCCAGCACTGTGTGTGGGCTCAGGATTTATAGCAGACGCCTCTCGTCTTCAAGTCTCGGCTGTGCTCTGGTAACACAGAGGAGGTGCCGTGTGCTGGTGAGTAGGTGGCAGATCTTGGGGGGGGGGGGGACAGTCCATGGATGGGATGTTTGGAGGGTCTTGGTGGGGGTCCCTGTACTGGAGCTGCCCAGCTAAACAGGTGTGTTCCATTCAATTAGTATGAAGCTCAGTAGATTACATTGTTTGATGTTGGAGGCTGTGTTGGAAAAAATGCAAATGCAGCACGGGAGGAGGAGAGGGACTCGTCTATCCGCATTTAAATCTTCTAAATTAATACCGGAGGTCAGCGGATGTTAATCTTCCTCTTTATAGAATCCTACCGGCTGCTGGAATGAATGGTCTGTATGCTGGATTCTCCCTCCACCCCGCGCTAAATAATGAGCAGATAATTCTAGGTATGAGGGGTACTGGTCTCCCGTAAATGTGAAATATACCAAGTACTTGCTTTAGGATACAGTAAGGGGGTGGGGGGGTTGGGAAGTATTTGACCCCCCTGCTGATTTTGTACGTTTTGCCCACTGACAAAGAAACGATCAGTCTATAATTTTAATGGTCTGTTTATTTTAACCGTGAGAGACAGAATAACAACAAAAATATCCAGAAAAACGCATTTCACAAAAGCTATAAATCGATTTGCACTTTGTGAAATAAGTATTTGACCCCTTCGTAAAACATGACTAAACCCTTGTTGGCAATCGCACAGGTCAGACGTTTCTTGTAGTTGGCCACCAGGTTTGCACACATCTCAGGAGGGATTTTGTCCTCTTTGCAGATCCTCTCCAAGTCATTAATGTTTTGAGTCTGACGTTTGGTAAATCGAACCTTCAGCTCCCTCCTCATATATTTTCTATGGGATTAAGGTCTGGAGACTGGCTAGGCCACTCCAGGATCTTAATGTGCTTCTTCTTGAGCCACTCCTTTGTTGCCTTGGCTGTGTGTTTTGGGTCATTTTTATGCTGGAATACCCATCCACACTCCATTTTCAATGCCCTGGCTGAGGGAAGGAGGTTCTCACCCAAGATTTGACGCTACATGGCCCGGTCAATCATCCCTTTGATGTGGTGAAGTTGTCCTGTCCCCTTAGCAGAAAAACACCCCCCAAAGCATAATGTTTCCACCTCCATGTATGACGGTGGGGATGGTGTTCTTGGGGTCATAGACAGCATTTCTCCTTCAAACACGGTCAGTTGAGTTGATACCAAAGAGCTCAATTTTGGTCTCATCTGACCACAACACTTTCAACCAGTTCTCCTCTGAATCATTCAGATGTTCATTAGCAAAAAGTACATG
The DNA here is from genome assembly GCF_042186555.1 of Aquarana catesbeiana. Lineage (NCBI taxonomy): Eukaryota > Metazoa > Chordata > Amphibia > Anura > Ranidae > Aquarana > Aquarana catesbeiana. The sequence goes on along the minus strand of NC_133326.1, from coordinate 11,222,626 downwards.
TGCTTTCTTGAGCAGGGGGACCTTGCGGATGCTGCAGGATTTCAGTCCTTCACGGCGTAGTGTGTTACAAATTGTTTTCTTGGTGACTATGGTCCCAGCTGCCTTGAGATCATTGACAAGATTCTCCTATGTAGTTCTGGGCTGATTCCTCACCGTTCTCCTGATCATTGAAACTCCACGAGGTGAGATCTTGTATGGAGCCCCAGACTGAGGGAGATTGACAGTTATTTTGTGTTTCTTCCATTTGTAAATAATTGCACCAACTGTTGTCACCCTCTCACCAAGCTGCTTGGTGATGGTCTTGTAGCCCATTCCAGCCTTGTGTAGTTCTACAATCTTGTCCCTGACATCCTTGGACAGCTCTTTGATCTTGGCCACTGTGGAGAGATTGGAATCTGCTTCTGTGGACAGGTGTCTTTTATACAGGTAACAAGCTGAGATTAGGAACACTCCCTTTTAGGAGAGCGTTCCTAATCTCAGCTCGTTACCTGTATAGAAGACACATGGGAGCTCCGGCTGAGTTTGCCGCAGAGCTCAGCAGGAAGTGGGAGCGGGTACCTGTCAAAACCAGCTGCCCGCTCCCCACCACAAGGTGCCAAATGTGGCACCGTAGGGGGGGGAGGCGGACAAGTCGAGCCTCCCCTTTTGGATGGAGTTCTGCTTTTAAAGTGCTAGTAAAGCTTCTTGGAAGAATGGCATAATGTGCTATTATGCATCACACACTAGCACATTATCAAATACCTTAGAACAAAGCCCTCCAGCGGCGCGCTGTTACCGCTGAGAGGTCTTCCTTTTTTCCCCTTAGTCTTGCTTCCGGGTTCGCAGCCTTCGGCTGTATGAGTGGCTGGAGCCGCGATGACGTCACTCGATGCGACTAGTCAGGGGTCATGCAGCCTCATAGGACAGTCAGAGTAAAATGAAAACTCCTCCTACAAGCATTAACCAGACACTGATAGAAGTCACAAGACTGCTATATAGTACTGTGGGGGATCAGATATAGTGAATGCAGGCTCCTGGGATTAGTAACACTTTAAAGAGGAGCTCCCATCATGTTTGTGTTTACTAAAGGTCAGCAGCTACAAAAATTGTAGCTGCTGACTTTTAATAAACCCTTACCTGTCCCAGGATCCAGTGCTGTGCAAACATTTGTCCATTTATATTCAAATATATATTTTAGGGAAAAAATTCACTAAAATTTATTTTTGTTGCCTACCTGGTTGGAGGCTGATGATGAGAGGGCTGCCCGTGTGGCTGAGTGCCAAGCGTCTCTGGAGGTGATGATAGGTGCTGAGCTCAGAGAAGCACAAGTTGCCAACAGTAGGCTGAGACAGGGATCCTTCTAAAGATGGAATGGCAACTGAGGCACGGTGGCACCCATGGCAGGCAACCAGAGCCTAGCTGAAGAGACGTAGTCAGAGAGAGAGCCGAGGTCATACACAGCAGATCTGCAGACCAGTAAAGCGGAGGCGTGGTCAGGGTCATGCACAGGTTGTCAGCAAAAGGCAGAGTCCATAAGATCAAGGTCAAACCGGGGATCAGGTTGTAGACCAGGGGTCTCCAAGCTTTCTAAACAAAGGGCCAGTATACTGTCCTTCAGACTTTAGAGGGGCCAGACTTTGGCCAGTAGGAGTAGAACTTAAACTGTTTTTACTCTCGCCAAAGCCAGGACGTCATCTCTGATATTAGTGGGTGGAATAGTTGCACATTATTGGTGTCCCACTGTCCTTAGAAGGAAAAGTGCCCCATCGTTGGTGTGAGTGGGAGAAATAATACTCCATTGTTGGTGTTGATGTCAGTGGCAGGAATTCTGCCCCATTGTTGGTGTCATTGGAAAGAATAGTGCCCCATAGTTGGTGTATGTAGAAGAAATAATATTCCATTGTTGGTGTTGGTGGGAGGAATAGTGTCTCAAAGGGCAAATCAAAGCCTGCAAGGGGGCCATAGTTTTAAGACCACTGTTGTAGACCAAACCAGAAGCAAGCCGGGTCGGTAGCCGTAAAGCCAAGAATACAGAATACTGGGAGATTAGGAGTACAGGGAGCTGAAGATCCACCAGCAATCCATGGCAATAAATGCCGTCCTTCTAAAGACTGTTTGGCGCCAGTTTTCACTGAGGGTGGTCACTGGCGTGTGCCGACACAGAATACAGGGGAGTTGAAGATCAACCAGCAATCCATGGGCATAACTGCCATCCTTATAAAGACCTTTTGGCGTCCGCAACATCGGGGCACGCTCTTGGTAATAATGATGTGCCCAAGTGCATTCTTGCGCAAACAAGCACAGCCATGTCTAGTATTGGTAATTATACCAGGTCTTTGTTTAGGCACATATGAAGCTTTCATTTGATTAGCACCCTGACAATTTTAGTGCACACAGCCATAATAGATTACAGAATTTTTTTTAGTAAAATTATAAAAGATTAGTGTTGTGTCAGGGGAACCAAACATATCAAGACATGAATGCCCCTGCGCAAAATGGTGGTACCCACAATTGTCCATAGTCCACACTTAATAGCCAGGTTATGGTTACAGATTATCAGTTTAGAGTTGGCCATGAAGGATGGCCCTAGAATTACTGCTGGCCAACGCTCCCCTCACATGTCTGTTGCAACTGCAGTTTACATACGCATGTACACCCTGTGCACTGAGAGGGTTGCTTTTACATTTCCTTGTACATTTCCTGTGAGGTGCCCAACATCATATCTCTCACACGTTGGGCGTTCCTCACAAATGTTACATCTTTTGGATTTGAACATTTTTGGCACTGGGATATCCAACAGAAGTCTTGGATAAGGCAACGGCTCAAGACTGAGTCTAATAATATACAAAGATTGGGTAACAACAAAGTATCATAACAATCTGTGCAAACAAATTTTAATTTTTAATAGGTTTTTATTGGAAAATCTTTCAAGAAACATTAAAGAGGATCTTCACTCTTCTCCACCCTCCACGCTTATCTGGTGGTCCGTTGCTTCCATTTTCGGTACTCACCCGACCAGAGGATCCAGAGTTGTCCTGCTGAGATCCTCCGATTCTCCACCACTTCTCAGTTCTGCGCCGCCATATTGCTTATGACGACATCAAGAAGCCTGCCGGATCTTCTTGGCTCAACCGCCACGCCTCCAGATGATATGGTGCTAGGCATGCCCCCCCCTTTGTGAATGAAGCACTATGCCTGCTGGGATATGTGGGGTGCATATCCCAGGAGGCAAAGGGAGGACAATGCAAGTCATTCGCCCAGGCAAATGACATGCAAGGGGGCACGGGGCCACACTTTATATTAATAATTTTAAAAAAAGTAAACAAACAAAATGTATATATTTAAAAAAAAAAAGAAAATTATTTATATGTATATATATTTTTTTATGCAGTTGGGGGAGCATTTATTGTGTATGTATATGTGTGTGTATGTGTGTGTGTGTGTGTATATGTATGTATGTATGTATGTATGTATGTATATATATATATATATATATATATATATATATATATATATATATATATATATATATATATATATATATATATATATATACATATATATATATATACATATACATACATATACATACATACACCCCCAACTGCAATATATATATATGTGTGTAATGCAGTTGGGGGTGCATATATTTTATATACCGAAAATTCAGGATGCACGTGGCGGAAACTGAAATTGACGATTTTTAAAAAATATACAACATTTTTATAAATAATTGTGATATATATAATTTATTATATTCGACTTTTTAATAATTATGAATTTAAATGAATATGAATTTTTATTTTGGCCATTATCGGCACCTTTTTGAAGCGATGTTGGGGCCCTTTCACACCTGATATTTTTTTCCTGTGTTTTTACCTTGCTAGAGAAATATTTCCCTTTTTAAATCTTATAAGGCTCTTCACACCAATGCGTTACAGGAGTGGTGTGTTTTGAAAGGTCCTACAGCTTCCCATTAAAATGAATGGAAATCGGGCCAAAAATCAGTTTTTGGTGTGTTTTTTTGAGTCATATGCCCATTTTCCACAGGTGCAGGCAACCCAGAAACGCACAGGAAGCACATCTGAAACACAGCAAAATCGTGGTAAAAACACACATGCGTTTTTACTGTGATTTTTGCTACAGAGCAGTGTGAAGGGGGGGGGTCTTAAAAATCCTGCTTGCATTTTTGGTGCATATTTGGCAAGCCGCACCAAAAAAACGCCTCTCCCTATTGAAATGCATTGAGCAACGCACTAAAAATGCACCCGTGTTGCGTTTTTGATGCAATTTTTTTGAATTGCGTGATCTATGAAAAATGCACCGTAAGCAAGGTAAGATCACGGCGAAAGTGCTGGTGTTTTTTTAGCAGCCATTATTGGCAATTTTTATTCTTTTCGGCACAACGCTAATAAACCGTATTTTCGGCGGCTGAAATTTGAAATTTTGGTGCATCGCTAATAAAATTAAAAAAAAAAATATTTTATATATATATACATTATTTTTTTTTTTTTTTTTATGTGGTTTGGGGGGGGAGTGCTCTAATATTGGTTTTGCTTATTTATAAATTATTTTATAGTCACAAATCCTGTTCGACTCCAGAGCGCATTTCAGACTATAGCACTGTAATTCTTTCATGATCCTTTCATGCTCAGATCTGTATCCACTATCATAGAGCTGGAGGATTTGATGGTATGTGTGGGTGCCATACGGTGGATAATCCTGTGTACGCGGCTCGGTGTGATGCATCGTGCTCTATAGAAGGTATTGTATGGAAGGTTCTCGGACGTGTGCCTTCTATATGGCGCTCAGTGAGGCGGCGGCGCGATGTGAACAGGTGCGTCTTCCCCGATTCGGATGGATGATGCTGTGTATTGGAGATAGTTTTGTGCTGACAGCCCGGTGGGAGACTGATTTAATAGACGCGGCTCTCTGTCTTATCGCCTCTGTCCAGAAATCCTGCTGCTGACATGGAGCATTTAGTCAGCTGTTGCTGAATCTATTGGCTTAACTTTATCATTGTATGGATTTATGCGCCCAACCTTTTCCCTCGCTGTGCTTTGTTGGAACGGTTTAATTTCCCATCTATTTATGTTTTGTAGAAATGATTCCTCTGCATGATTTTAAAATCTGAAACTTGGCAAAACTGCTCAGTGGAGGAGAAATGACATTGAAGGGCGCCCGGCGTATTGAAAACCTGTCCGCCGCCGTTTGACAGATGCTCATCTGTGGCTCAGAGTAACTAGATGACTGGGGACAGCTGTTGGCAGCATCATTAGGACAGCTTTTTAAATGCGTTGTCCATTTGTACAGCTACTACTGGACAGGAACCGATAGCTGGGGGCTGCCAAAACAAGGAATAGTAGAGCCAGGCTTACCAATGCAAAGAATAGCAGAGCCAAGCTTACCAATACAAGGAATAGTAGAGCCAGGGTTGCCAATACAAGGCCAATAGTAGAGCCAGGCTTGCCGGAACAAGGAATAGTAAAGCCAGACTTGCCCATACAAAGAATAGTAGAACCAGGCTTGCCACTGCAAAGAAATAGTAGAGCCAGGCTTGCCACTGCAAAGGAATAGTAGAGCCATGTTTGCCAATACAAGGAATAGTAAAGCCAGGCTTGCCAATACAAGGAATAGTAGAGCCAGGCTTGCCAATACAAGCAATAGTAGAGCCAGGCTTGTCAATACGGGGAATAGTAGAGCCAGGCTTGTCAATACGGGGAATAGTAGAGCCAGGCTTGTCAATACGGGGAATAGTAGAGCCAGGCTTGCCAATAAAAGGAATAGTAGAGCCAGGCGTGCCAATGCAAAGAATAGCAGAGCCAGGCGTACCAATACAAGGAATAGCAGAGCCAAGCTTACCAATACAAAGGAAGAGCAGAGCCAGGCTTGTCAATACAAGGAATAGTAGAGCCAGGCTTGCCAATACAGGGAATAGTAGAGCCAGGCTTGCCAATACAAGGAATAGTAGAGCCAGGCTTGCCAATACAGGGAATAGTAGAGCCAGGCTTGCCAATACAGGGAGTAGTAGAGCCAGGCTTGCCAATACAGGGAGTAGTAGAGCCAGGCTTGCCAATACAGGGAATAGTAGAGCCAGGCTTGCCAATACAGGGAATAGTAGAGCCAGGCTTGCCAATACAGGGAATAGTAGAGCCAGGCTTGCCAATACAGGGAATAGTAGAGCCAGGCTTGCCAATACAGGGAATAGTAGAGCCAGGCTTGCCAATACAAGAAATAGCAGAGCCAGGTTTGCTACTGCAAAGGAATAGCAGAGCCAGGCTTGCTACTGCAAAGGAATAGTAGAGCCAGGCTTGCCAATACAAGGACTAGTAGAGCCAGGCTTGCCACTACAAGGAATAGCAGAGCCAGGCTTGCCACTACAAGGAATAGCAGAGCCAGGCTTGCCACTTTTTCTAGTAAACCTGTAAGACTTCCATATTATAAAGAGACCTATCGCCACACCATTTCTTGTATGAAAAATCTTATAAGTTTATACGTACATTTTAACTTTTTTTTTCTGCATGTTATTTATCTAAAAAAAAAGCCTCTATTGTGTAGACATTTAAAAGCGCTGAAACTGCTGCTAGGTCCCGCCATCTTGGATATGATGTCAGCCCCAGCAGACTCAGACGTGATGCCCGCCAGCCCTGATACAATGTAAACATAATTTTTCTTTTTATCCCCGTCTGCTTTGGGGGGGACACAAAATCCATCCCTCCCACCCATGCCAGAACGAAGCTCTGCCTTGTTTACACAAGCAGAGCTTCGTTCTGTGTCTTTGCCTGGCGATAGGCAGGTGCCAGTGGGGACATCCATTGCTTGGCACCCCCCGCAGATCGTTTTCTGCTGTGAGTAATCGCAGCAGAAGCGACCCGCCGGCAAAGCGCGTCCCCTAGGAGGAAGTGCAGAATCACGTGTGTGTGTGTGTATGTATGTATGTATATGTATATATGTGTATATATATATATATATATATATATATATATATATATATATATATATATATATATATATATATATATATATATATATAATTATATAATATATAATATGATTCTGCACAGGAGGGCCGCACCTGTAGCAGTAAATCTGCTATGGGGCGGTGTGGAACTGGTTAAGCTTCAACTTGAAGGTTTGAATGGTTCTTCCACTTTATTTTTGCTAGTTACCTACAATACTGTGATGCAGAGCTGATTAAAACGAGCCTCAAGACCTGTAGGCACATCATGTTTTGTGGCATTTCTTATGGGGGGGCGGGAGGGGGGGGGTTAAGTAAATGAATCTGACTTATAAAAATATTGTAGGAATGGAAAGAGTTTACTTTGCCCCCGGCCGGCAGGCTCCAGCTGTCACTTCCTAACATAAAACAGAGAAGTGAGAACTAAAATAGGATTGCTACAGGCAACGCACCTTTTTTTTAGTTCATAAGCCACTTGCTATTAATCATTGTTCTCCCTTACTTGAAGCCGTGATTGAAGCAGGAAAATATAAAACGCTCATTCTTTAGAAAAAATAAAAAATAATTTGGAAGCATTTTAATTACTAGTTTACCTATAATGTGGCTTTATTCACATTCTCATAATTACTGTGTACAGCAGAAACCGGTCTAAAGTTGGAAAATTATGCACTATGACACATCACGCTCGGTTGCACTTCATGGTGCTGTCAATTAAAGTGGAAACCTCCTGAAATAAAAAGTGAACAAAGCACATCTTTTTTTAAGTGTGTACTTGCCTCTATCCAAAGCACACCTCCCACCCCAGCACATAGCAGGTGATTGACAGCCTCCGTTTTACATATTTCCCTATAATAAGATTGTGTAAAGGGGGGGGGGGGGTCTTTCACTCAGATCTCAGATTACACTCGGCTCTTTTCTCTATGATGTCATTCCCGCCCCCTGCCTGCTGGAGCTCAGAATTGTGCTGTGTATATTGATTCCTCAATATAGATTATCACTACAGGGATCACCAGCAGTAGGAGGTCCTGATTCCTCTATATAGATCTTTATATCACTAGAGGGATCACCAGCAGGAAGAAGGAGGTCCAGGATCCTATATAGATCTTTATATCTTTAGAGGGGTCACCAGCATGAGGAAGGAGGTCCAGATTCCTCTTTATGGATCTTTATATCACTAGAGGGGTCACCAGCCAAGAGGTCCCGATTCCTCTATATAGATCTTTATATCACTAGAGTGGTCACCAGCAGGAGGAAGGAGGGTCAGAGTCCTCTATATGGCTCTTTATTATATCACTAGAGATATCACCAGCAAGGAGGAAGGAGGTCCTGATTAGAGGTTGTCCAATATGGGTTTTTCTCTGGCCGATGCCAATATATGATGCCGATTTTTGCGGCCGATATTTTAGGCCGATTTTTCTTAATTTTTTTTTCCCTGCAGCTCATAAACTGACCACTCCACTCCCCCCTGCTTGCTCCTGTCACTCTACCACACACTTGGTGTCCTCAGTACAGTACACTGATTGGAAGAACTGGCACTGATAGGTGGCATTGGCTTGCACTGATATTGGGCGGCACTGATTGGCACTGACAGATGGCATTGATTGGAAACACTGGCAGGTGGCACTGATTGGCACAGGCAGGTAGCACTGATTCTGATTGGCACTGGCAGGTGACACTAACAGATGGCACTGATTGGCACTGGCAGGTTTCACACTGAGCCCATATAGTGTAACTGTGGAGAGACCAGCTGTCAAAATTCATCGGTGATGTCGGAGGTAGGCGGGACCCAGCAGCTATCAAACACCAGTCAATGATTGAGCTGCTAAATTAAGAAAGGGGGCGGGGGCACATACACGTAGCGGCCCGCCCAGATCCCATCCCTTTGGCTGGTGTTTGATAGCTGCTGGGTCCCGCCCACCCCCGACATCAATGCTCAATTTTGACAGCTGGTCTCTTTCTGCATTCAGTTACATATATCGGTTTCACACACACACCGGCTTTGCCAATGGAGTGTGGGGAAGGGAAAAGGAACTGGCACGGTGCGGTGAGTGTAAAACCCCATACACACTATTAGATTTTCTGCAGATTTTTGTCTTCAGATTTACCAAAACCATATATGAGGTCAAACCTTAAGCGTTTCAATTTGTATGCAATCAGGCAGGCCCTTGCACTATGTGGTTTTGGTAAATCTGAAGACAAAAATCTGCAGAAAATCTAATAGTGTGTATGGGACTTTAATCGGCCTAATTTACTTAATAATCGGCCGATGCTGATTTCCTGAAGGCCAAATATCGGCCAATATATCGATCGACCTCTAGTCCTGATTCCTCTATATAGATCTTTATAGATCACTAGAGGGATCACCAGCAGGAGGAAGGAGGTCCTGACTCCTCTATATAGATCTTTATATCACTAGAGGGATCACCAGCAGGGGGAAATGAGGTCCTGATCCCTCTATATCAGGGATCTCAAACTGGTGGCCCTCCAGCTACTGCAGAACTACAAGTCCCATCATGCCTTTTGCCTGAGGAAGTCATGCTTGTTACTGTCAGCCTTGCAAGGCCTCATGGGACTTGTAGTTTCGCAACAGCTGGAGGGACCCAAGTTTGAGACCCCTGCTCTATATAGATCTTTAGTTGGACCTCATTTTGAATACTGTGGCCAGTTCTGGAGATCTCGTTTACAAAAAGATATTGATAAGATAGAATCAGTCCAGCAAAGACCAACAAAAATGGCCTCCGGGATAAAAGAGGGACTTTAGGAACGTAATATGTACAGTCTGCTGGAAAGACGGGAAAGGGGAGACATGAATGAACCCTTTTACATTAGGGGTGTAATTAAGATATAGGGGGCCATTATTTTCAATATGAAGTTAGAATTAACAATGTCCCCCTTTTTGTTTTTCCTACCTTCTAGGTATGGTGTGAACATGCGTTGCTTGGCAGCTCGTGTCAACTATAAGACACTCATCTTCATTTGCTCTCTCTTCACGTTGGTGACGGTCTTACTGTGGAACAAATGCAATGACCATCAGTCCACCCTGCCATGGGGGCCAGAATCCGGCCTGCGAGCTGACAGTCTAGAGAAGCGAGCAGCCGCTTCAGAAAGCAACCCCGCCAATGGCCAGCCCAGATCTGAGGAGGCCTCCCCTCAGGAACAGCAGAAGGCACCACCTCTGGTGGGCAGTAAAGTCACAGGACCCAAGTATGAGGAGATAGACTGTGTGATTAATGAAGATCAAACCATTAGGTGCCGGAAAGAGGGCAATGAGGTGTATATGCCCTTCTCATGGATGGAGAAATATTTTGAGGTCTATGGGAAGATTGCCCAATATGATGGATTTGAGAGATTTGAATTTTCTCACAGCTACTCCAAAGTATATGCACAACGAGGCCCATACCATCCGGATGGGGTCTTCATGTCTTTTGAGGGGTATAACGTTGAAGTCCGAGATCGAGTGAAATGCATCAGTGGTGTAGAAGGTAGGTTCTTTTTTTTTTTTTTTGGATATATATGCCGTATATACTCGAGTATAAGCTGACCCGAATATAAGCTGAGGCACCTAATTTTACCACAAAAAACTGGGAAAACTTATTGACTCGAGTATAAGCCTAGGGTGAGAAATGCGCAGCTACTGTACGTGGAAAAAGAGGGTCAACAATGCCCATTTGCATGCCTCACTATGCCCATTTGCAGCCATAGGTCCCCCAAACTTCAAACTCGGTAGTTAGGGGTTCCTAGATGCTCTCTAGCTGCAGCCAAAATTTGGGGTCTCTGGACCCAAAGGGTCCCGAAATAACTTTGCTGGAGATGGACACAGTTGACTGACTTTGGGGCCCTGTATCTCTTGGTGCTAGGAACCCCAAATTTGTTGTGCAAACCCAGTGGAATTAGCACTACAACATATCCAAAGCTGGGGTTCCTAGCACCAAGTGGCCTCAAGATACGGGGCCCCAAAGTCTGTTCAGAAAATGTCAAGCACTTTTCTGCAGCAGAGAATGACATTTTCTGAACCAATTTTGGGGCCCCGTATCTCGGGGCCACTTGGTGTTAGGAACCCCAGCTTTGGATATGTTGTAGTGCTAGTTCCACTGGGTTCCTAGCACCAAGTGGCCCCGAGATACGGGGCCCCAAAGTTGGTTCAGAAAATGTCATTCTCTGCTGCAGAAAAGTGCTTGACTCGAGTATAAGCCGAGGGGGGCATTTTCAGCACAAAAAAATGTGCTGATAAACTGGGCTTATACTTGAGTATATACTTTATATGGTGGATTTGCCATTTTAGCCTTACTGTTCTTCTGAAATTCACCATTCCTTTTTGTATACTATCCACTTCCATCACTATTCTCCAATTGCATGCTTGGCCTACACAACAGAAAGCCAGGAGCCCAGAGCTTAGCTGCTAGAGCACCCTGCTGGTGCTGCATCCCGTCAAACTGCTTTTCTATTCTGGCATATAGAGTCCAAATGCTCGAAAACTAGTAACTTGATGCTGACCCTTTTGGAATCGAATTATGCTTGCAAAATGATGCAGTGGTAGAAAAATTTTGAAGATTTTGCTTGACACCATCAGGCCTCAGAAAATGTGTCGGTAGAGTTGAAGGGTTGGGGGAGATATGTAGAAAAGTATTGTCCAATTTGTTCTAGATAACCTGGTCTTGCTGTATGGCAGGATCATCAGACATGAACTGAATGAGTGATGTGCCTGTTGAGTAGGAAAGTCTTAGATCTGATTACCGTTTTACCAACAATAATTTTCTAAGTTTAGCCAATCTTTGGATTGCTCACGTTTAAAAATAAATAAATAAAATAATTTTAGGTATGAAGATTACATAAAACCCCCAAAATATTATATACTTTCTGAAAGCAGACCCCATAGTAATAAAATAGTAGAAGTTCCAGTTTTTTTTATGTCACATGATTTTCGCACAACAATTTAAATTTTCAGTAGAACATGCACTAAACATAATTTTAGGGCATGCAAATGCAATAAATTGTCCAATTATTTGGTCAAATATAAAAGATGAGGTTGCGCCGTGTAAATGGATACCCAACATGTCAAACGATAATACACTGTGTGAGGCATTGCAGGGGGGGGGGGGCGGCAGCTTCAGAGAAACAGTACAGTTAATGAAGGGGAGTGGTGCAGAGGAGATGGTGTCCTCACTGAACGCCTATGGAGCAGACAGGGAGGGGGGAGACACACAGGGGAGAGCTAGAATGATGGAGGCACGTAATCTGACCACGATTTTATGGCTTAGCAGCCATGATAAATGTGGTCAGCTCACAGAGGTCAGGACCAGGCCGGATCAGCCAGATACTGTAGAAGATAGAAACAAAACAATTAACCAGGCAAAAGCACTATGTTATAGCTCATGCCTTTAAAGGGACAGGAGCGTGATTTGCTTTTTGGGGGGGGGGATTGTTACAACCACTTTAAAGTTGCATCCACCTGTGAAACGGTGACAAACTTCAGTACCCTATATTTTCCATAGGCGATGCTTTTAAAAGCTCACTATAGGTCATCAGTTTAGAGTTCATCTTCAAATAATGGGCCTAGAACTAATACACTGACAAAATTGTGTGCGGTGAGATATGTAACGTGTTGTGCAGTCAGCGATTTTTGTGCGTAGGCGTCTCGGATGCATACATTTCGTTACTTACATAAATACATACACCTTTTAGACCCCTTTCACACTGGGGCGGCCCGACGAACGTTAGTGATAAAGCACTACTTGTTTTAGCGGCGCTTTACCGCTGTTCGGCTGCTAGCGGTGCGCTTTTAACCCCTGCTAGCGGCTGAAGAAGAGGTTAAAAGTGCCCATGTTGGGGCGGTTCCATTCATTTAAATGGGCAGGGCATTTTGGGAGCGTTGTATACAGCACTCCCAAACCACCCCAAAGATGCTGCTTGCAGGACTTTTCCTAACGTCCCTCAAGCGCCACCGCTCCAGTGTAAAAAGCCTCACTGAAATAAATGTGAGGCGGATTTCAGGCGCTTTACAGGCGCTATTTCTAGCATAAAATGCCTGAAAACCGCCTCTGTGTGAAAGGGGTCTTAGGGGTCAAAACCCCCCCCCCCCCCCTGTGTGTTGATTTTTCTATGTGATGACTTTTTTTGGTGACAGGTTCTCTTTATTGAGACATCAGGGTTCCAAAAGACCCCTCTGATGAATCACCTGTCCTCAAATGAAACAAATGCAGCGCAGGCTGCACTGCATTGGTTTCTTCCCCAGAAAGTGGGGGAATGTGACACGGCGACCCGGAAGTGACAGGAAGGGGAGGCCAGTGAACAGACATTTGCTGGTTTCCCTCCCCTCTACTCAGTGACACCCGCCATGCTCGTCCTGGGGGTCTGCTGATGAATACCAGAAGACATAGCACCTGGGGGGGGGGGCGCAATAGCAGGAGCAGCTGCCGGATCCTTAGGACTGTCGGCTTGTCAGGTTATGGACATTATTACATTGGACTACCTTGGACCAATGCAGCTATGTATCTGCCATACCTGTGGGATCCCTCTACAAGCTGAAAATCACTGTAGTAGACACGGCTACTGACTTACACTGACCTTTACTAGCTTCTGGGTTGAGTCCTAAGCGGCTGCCCCACTGCATTGTGTTCACATTAGGTTGGCCACTTGACATCGGTGCCATTTAGGGATCGCTTTGCATTTTTTTCAATGAGCGCAAACCTCTGATTGGACTAGGTGGAGAGGCGAGGTGATTATGTCACACACTCGACCTCATCCATTCAGATTCAAATTCTTATAAGGTGCGGCGCTATAACACACCCTATACAATGCATGTGAATATAAGTGACCAATACTAGTGCTCACCCCTCATCCATATAATATCCACTGTGACCAATACAAATTATCTTCTATCCTGCACGCTTCTCCCCCCTAAACAGAAAATGTATAAATGTTCACTTAAATAGTGTCCACACTCCGAGGCCAGTGTTGTATCAAATACTCAACTGTAATCCTCAACCAATATCAATATCATCAGTTGTTTATGCATCTCCACCCAACACTAAAAAATCACCAACATGCTCCACCTTGATGTGACTCCCAGTATTCATCCGTTATGCTCTCATCTTAGTAGATTGGATCTCCTAATTACAAAGGTCCAAATAGTGCTTTTTCCCTATCAAGGGATCATCGTCATCATCATCATCATCATCGTCATCGTCAAAGGTCCAGGCATACAAAACGATCCTCCCTATTGAGGGTCACTCTTACTGTGGCTTTACCTCCCAGTTCCAACCATACATTAACACAAACGACAGAGAGAGTTCATAGTGCTCACTGTAACCTACTAATTTATTAAAATCTCAAAAAAGAAAAACAAACTCGCGTATGCGCTTCAACACATAACGATGCAATGCATTCTTGATTACCTGGTCATCAAATAAGCTTTAAGCCGCTCACCCCTTCTGCAGCTTTACTGCACTTCTAATGCTCATCGCTCTTTACACCTTGAGTAGTCTTTCTCAACTTTTTTTACCCCAGATAAACCCTTGAAATAATTTTCTGGTCTCAGGGAACCCCTGCTAGGATTAGTTCCTTGGGGGTCTTCGGGAAAACGCCCCATGCATTGGTGGTGGTCAGTTGGAAGAAATTACCCTTTACAGTGGTGGTCAGAATGTCATCCTTGCACTCATGCCGCATGGTGTTGGACCTGGAACTATTCAGGCACAATCAGACAGGTGGTGAGTTGTCCAACGTTCAGGGAACCCTTGGCCACCTCTGAAGAACCCTTAGGTTTCCATGGAATGGCTGACCTAGAGCGATAACCTAAAAAAGCCAGCAACTCAATTCAATTGACCTAGAGGGATGCTTTGGGCCAGTCGATGCTTCTGCAGAGGATTCTGTACATAGAATTCTTCTCCTGCGATGTCATCGGTTGTGTCCTGATGTCACCCAGAAGCTCTATCCTATGCATTTCATCAAAATGACTTCATTAGGGCCACTCAGAGATTGCTTTGCATTTGTTGAGAAAATGCGTTCTCTAGCGGCAGCAGCCTCTCAATGTGAAGCTAGTGGAGTAGGGGTCCCTATACCAAAATTTCCAGCTTCTGAAGGGACCCCACGGGTATGGTATATACATAGTTACATTGGTCCGAGCTAGACTAAAGTAACTGTATAATATATCCATACCTGGAATCCTTTGAAAAAGTTGAATTGTCAGAGGAGAAGACTGTGCCATGGTGAAAGTTGACAAATTTTAGGAGGAATATCATGGGTATAGCAGGGGTATATGTTGGATCGGCCTTTTTCAACCTTTTTCCCCTACAGAAACCCTTGAAATCATTTTTAGGTCTCGGGGGAACCCCTGCTAAAACCAATTTATGGTGGCCGGTTGGAAGAATGCCCCTCTTACAGTGGTGGCCAGAATGCCACTCTTACAGGCAGCCAAAAAGATCATTTGGTGTCCTATAGCTTGGCTCTGCCACATGGCTTTGACCCAGAACTATCCAGGCACCATCAAATGGGGAGGTCAATTAGCCACAGCTCAAGGAACCCCTAGCAACTTCTGGAGGAACCTTAGGGTTTCATGGAACCCTGGTTAAAAATGGCTTTACTAGATTAATAAGAATTAATTAATTTGACTGTCTTTTGAGGTGGAGTGTCAGTGCATTCCATACTTCATTATAGTTTGTTACATAGTAGGTGAGGTCAAAAAAAGAAAAAAGTCCATCAAGTCCAACCTATGAAACAATTGTACATCTGTCTTTGAGCATTCGTCGGGTTCTTACTTGGTAGTATTGAGTGTATATTAGAGAGTCTACAGACTTTCTAGCAAGGAATTAAATTTCACCAAGCGTGGTTGAAGCGCGGGGACATAGAACCGAATCTCTCCCATTGCTCTTAGCAAATGAAATTTGGGGGCCGGACAAACAGGACACATGGTTTTGGTCATGGAGGAATTTGACAAAGTGGCCCCAGAAAGCGTCAACTCGAGTGTATTGTCAGATGTAGATAAATGAGACGATGTGGAAGAACACCGCAGGGTGTTGAAGGTCCAACTTCCTCTAAACTGAGTTCACCTTTTAGAAGTTAAATAGGAACAGTGCACAGTGTAGACTTGTGTTAGACATTCATGGATACAAGGTGAGGAATTTTGCAGAGACTTTAAGCATTCTTCCCATTTCTCATCAATGGATGGTTTATCCAAAGGCTCGGCTTACAGCAAGTGGTTCCATACTTTGTACTACTATAACGGGGAGATCTACACTCACCGGCCACCTTTATGAGTACCGGGTTGGACCCCCTTTTGCCTTCATTCTTGGTGGCATAGATACAACAAGGTGTTAGAAATGTTCCTCAGAGATTTTGCTCCATAGTGACATGATAGCATCACACAGTTGCAGATTTGTCGGCTGCACATCCATGATGCCAATATCCCGTTCCACCACATCCCAAAGGCGCTCTATTGGATGAGATGTGGTGAGTGTGGAGACCATTGGAGTACAGGGACCTCATTGTCCAGTGGTGAGATGATTGGAGCTTTGTGACATGGTGCATTATCCTGCTGGAAGGAGCCATCAGAAGATGGGGACACTGTAGTCATAAAGGGATGGACATGGTCAGCAACAATACTCGGGTAGGCCGTGGTGTGTAAACCCCATCCCCCACACCATTACACCACAACCAGCCTGAACCGGTGATACAAGGCAGGAGGGATCCATGTGCCAAATTCTGACCCCACCATCTGAATGTTGCAGCTGAAATCCAGACTCATCAGACCAGGCAACGTTTTTCCAATCTTCTATTGTCCAATGTTGGTGATCCTGTGCTAATATTAGCTGACAGGAGTGGCACCCGGTGTGGTCTTCTGCTGCTGTAGCCCATCTGCTTCAAGGTTGGATGTATTGTGCGTTCAGAGATGGCATTCTGCATACCTTGGATGTAACGAGAGGTTATTTGACTTACTGTTGCCTTTCTATCATCTGGAACCAGTCTGCCCATTCTCCTCTGACATCAGCAAGGCATTTTCCTCCACACAACTGCCGCTCACTGGATATTTTCTCTTTTTCCCACCATTCTCTGTAATCACCGAGAGATGGTTGTGTGTGAAAATACCAGAAATACTCAGACCGGCCCGTCTGCCACCAACAGCCATGCCACGTTCAAAGTCACCTAAATCCCCTTTCTTCCCCATTCTGATGTTTAGTTTCAAATTCACCAAGTCGTCTTCACCACGTCTAGATGCCTAAATGCATTGAGTTGCTGCCATGTGATTGGCTGATTAGCAATTTGTTTTGCCAAGCAATTGAACAGGTGTACCTAATAAAGTGGCCGGTGAGTGTATGTGTCTCAGACTAGACTAAGAAAAATGTAATATCTTTAAGCATTCTTCCCATTTATCCCCTAGGGAGGATTTATCTGTAGATCAGGCTTAAAGTGTAATTCCACTATTGCTTCCAAATTGGGATATAGGG
>NC_133326.1:11166023-11204750 GCF_042186555.1 Aquarana catesbeiana | reverse complement strand
ATATATAAAATAAGGAAGATGCCCAAAGCGGGTTCGGTACTTTGGAATACAGCACCGTTATCTGTTTTATTATTACCCCTCCTTTAGTGTATCCAGTTACAGTATATTGTTTACTGTACTTACAGTTGGAGGGTAATCCAGAAGCACTCCAGGTATGTGTGCACTGGTGATGGGATGGCTGTCTTGGTGTCCAGGCTGCCTCTATCTTTGCTGCTTATTGCCTATGGGTCACTTTAGATTATAACCCTATGTGCTTTACAGCTCTGGAGTTCTCATGATAAAAGGAACATCACTCAAAAATGCAAAGTCCCCCTGTTCTCAAAGGTTTGCATCCCCTTGGAGAATTGGTAATATATAATTTTTAAAGAAAACATGAGTGAGTAGGAAAACCCAATTTCTTTTATTTCTTATGGTATTCATATTCTGTAACTGCAGGTCATAACAGAATGGTACATGGCAACAAGTAAACCAGTGAAACGCCTCAATTGTCTGCATCCCCTTAGTTCCTAATACTGAATATTGCTCCCTTTTGCATCAGTCTTTTGTAATACTCTACGAGGCCCCAAATTCTTGCAGGTGGTAGAGCTGCCCATTCCTATTGGCAAAATGCCTCCAGTCATGCAAACTCTTTAGTTGTTTTGTGAACCGCACGTTTGAGATCTCCCCAGAGTGGCTTACTCATATTAGGGTCAGGAGACTATGATGGCCACTGCAGAACCTTCACTTATTTTCTGCTGTAACCACTGGAGGATCACCTTGGCCAGTTGTAGCTGCAATCTTTCTTGGTATACCTAACCTTGACTTGGTATCAAGAGATCCCTGAATTTCATGCATTAAGATAAAAAGCCTTCTTTGTGTAGCAAACTCCCCAGCACCCCTAATACTTACCTGAGCCCCATCTCTGTCCAGCGATGTCCACGAGTCCCTTGGCCGTCTGATAGTCTGAGACACAGCAGAGGCGCCATTTGCCCCCGCGGCTGTCAATCAAAGTCAGTTAGCCAATCAAGAGAGGGAGGGGGCCGGGCCGAACTGCCGCTTCGTGTCCGAATTGACACACAGAGCTGCAGCTCGGCTCTGGTGCCCCCAAAGCACGCTGCTTGCTGTGGGGGCACTCGACAGGAGGGAGGGGCCAGGAGAGCTGAAGAGGGGGCCCGAGAAGAGGAGGATCGGGGCTGCTCTGTGCAAAATCGTTACACAGAGCAGGTAAGTATAACCTGTTTGTTATTTAGTTCCAGTCGATTTTGTGTTTATTAAGTCAGCAGCTACAAAAACTGTAGCTGCTGACTCTTAAAAAACACACACTCGCCTGTCCCACGAGCCAGCCGCCTGAACACCCTCGCTTCTCTCCCTCACCGTTCCCCGGCATCACAAGTGTGGGCACATGGCTGTGACAGCTTGGGGCTTCACAGCCAGGTCACGCAGCTCCTCCTCAATGGCTGGGCAATCTTCTGGGACCTGTGACGTGTCCCAGAAGATTGCAGGCAGGCAGGGAGGGAGAGAGGAGAACTTCTGCTCGAGTTGCCTAGGCGGCCCGAGCAGAAGTGGAAGCTAGGTGCCTGTCAAAACTAGGTACCCCCCCCCAAAAAAAAAAAAAAAAAAAAACATGCCAAATGTGGCATGTCAGGGGGTTAGGAGTTCTTTTAGTGGAACTTCCACTTTTGGGTGGAACTCCGCTTTAAATAAGACATTTTTTTGGCATGATCAGTCATATTTTCTATATCGATGCCAAAATGTCATTTCTGCCAGGGGATGCAAACTTTTGAGTACAACTGTGTGTGTGTATATGTATGTATGTATGTGTATATATATATATATATATATATATATATATATATATATATATATATATATATAATATGTGTGTGTGTGTATATATATATATATTCTCGCTATGCACTTCCCATTACTGATTTGCTGAAGGTGACAGTTCTGGGGAGTTGAAAAATAAATATAAATTTATATATATATATATATATATATATATAATATAATTTTTATTTTTCCCCAGAACTGGTGGTATCAGCAATGGCAGGTGCGTAGTTGCATCCTAATTATTATCTGCAGTGACCTCTGGTGCAGAACGCACTACATTGGAAATTGCATATACAGCATTACTTCTGTTTATTTCAGATTAATGGCAGTAGTGTGTATTGCACCTGCTGCCACACCGGAGCTTATTTACCTCTAAATGGACCCATGAGGAGCAATCCATAAGCATGCTGGAATGGAGATGCGGTCTGGCAGAGTAGTCGGGTCACCAGTATGCAGGTGCCGGGTTGTCGGGCTGCCTCGGTGAGATTGCCGGTAGTTTTGACGTTCATACAATGTTTATTCTGTCAGGGTCCTAGTGCCAGGTATGACTCCACAGAAATGAAATGACTTTCCTAAACTACAAAGGTTTACATACAGGGAAGGGGCCATGCTTCGCTAAGATAGCTTTTTATTTTTTTATATATACTTTACTAGATATGATTATTCGCTTTGGTCACAGACATCCATTGGGTAAAAACTATAGTGAAGTCTTCTACAGAATGGTCGAGCTTTTGTCTCCTCCTCTTGGCCTATAAATGACGTGGCTATACTCAATGTCCAGGACAAGATCTTTAGCATGGTTACCGCTCAAGTGTACCTGTCAGCACGTTACCTTTAGTAAACAACCACGGACACGGCATAGCAGGCACATCCATTCTAATTTTATCTAGCTTGCTTTAGGAACCATGAAATCTGAATTGTGTGGTCGTACCGGCCCATCCCGCAAAGCCATCCGTCATACTGATGGGCCAGAGATGTTTCCATAATACAGTCCCTCAGGCTTCTGGGTTCCTAGAGCACTCTAAAGCCTGGGTAGCCAATTTTCGACCCTCTAGCTTTTGAGGAACTACAAGTCTGATAAGGCATTACAAGACTCTGATGGCCACCGACATGAGTCCCAAAAACAGAGGCCTGATGAGAATTGTCGTTTCACCATAGCTTGGAGAGACAAAATTTGCCTACCCTTGATCTAGAGCAGGGGTCTCCAAACTTTCTAAGCAATGGTTCAATTTAATGTAATTCAGAATTTAGGGGGCTGTACTGTGGCCAGTGGGAGTGAACAATGCCCCATCGTTGGTATCAGTGAAAGGAATAGTTTGGAGACCACCGATCTAGAGCAGGAGTCTCCAAACTTTCTAAAGAAAGGGCCAGTTTACTGTTCTTCAAACTTTAGGGAGGGTTGCACTGTGGTCAGTAGGAGAAGAAAATGTCCTTGTGTTAGTGGGAGTAAACCATTATCCATCATTGGTGTCAGTGGGAGTAAACCATTATCCATCATTGGTGTCAGGGTGAGGAATAGTGTCCCATCATTGGTGTCAGTGGGAGGAATGGTGTCCCATCATTGGTGTCAGTGGAAGGAATGGTGTCCCATCTTTGGTGTCAGTGGGAGGAATAGTGTCCCATCTTTGGTGTCAGTGGGAGGAATAGTGTCCCATCATTGGTGTCAGTGGGAGGAATAGTGTCCCCTCATTGGTATCAGTGGGAGGAATGGTGTCCCCTCATTGGTGTCAGTGGGAGGAATGGTGCCCCATCATTGGTGTCAGTGGCAGTCAGCAACCGTGGGGGAATAATGCCCAAAGGGCCGGATAAAAAGCCACATCCAGGCCTTCGTCCCGCAGTTTGGAGACCACTGATCTAGAGGAAAGTGAAGGGGAAGTTGTCTTGCCCCTGAGTCTGCTTTATAGTAAACACTCCAGGTAAACTTCTATGCGTTGAGCTAGATTTATGAGTAGAATTAAAATATATATAAAGCTCAACTCCCTCAGATGACTGTCCCAGAGCAGGGCATTGGAAAACATGAAGGCTGCTACTGTGTATTGGTCTATATATTGCTGTTTTCTCAAAGGGGGCTGACTTTTGGACCCTTCCTATTTGTCATGTTGGCGTGCTAATAAATGAGTGATGCTTGCTAAATGTTTTAAATGATTTTGAAAGAAGTAACATAAGTGGGCCTTAAATTTTGGGTTGGTTCAAAGCGATCATCTTTCCTGTAGCAACTGCCATAATAGGTTTCTAAAACACTAAGGGGGTGTTTTATGAAAAAAAAAAATTGAGTAGCTATTCATCCATCAATATTTATTGTAAATTAATTCTGTGCAAATAGGGCAAAATCGAATGTTCTCAGACTATAGTCTCTGCTGATTGAATGGGGGAAATATTGCATTATGGCCACTAGAAGGAGCTGAGGAGTATCATTTTTTTACTATGACGGTCAGCAGTGACCATAATGCGGCATTTTCCCCGTTCACAGGTGTGATCTGCAACGAATAGAGCCTGAGACCCTGATTTTGCTTAGGGGCTGTCGAAATCCTGTGAAGTGGATGCCGGTGGTTGATGAGGGTGCAGGCTGGGAATGAGTCTGCCCGGACATCGAAGCACACAGCAAAGGTGAAGAGAGGTATCCCGATTTGCCGTACACCTTTACCGACCGTTAACAAGTGGAGGCAGTCTTAGCTTACTCTCTCAAGGCCAAACCGCTCCAACGCGTTACGCCCCGCTTCAGGGCTTCATCATGTAGGACTATAGCCTGAGAACATTTGACTTTGACCTAATTTACACAGGACACATTTACATGCCGTTTTAAAGGAGGAACAGCTAAGCAATTTTTTTATTATTTTTTTTTTTAACTACACCCAATAACACTACAATTGTGCATAGATTTGGTGCAATCTGAACAAACTGGCCCCCTGAGGCTTAGGGCCCGTGAGGCCAAGCCAATGACGATTTAAAGCCCATTCCCTCGATGCAGGTAGAGCATTTCAAGCTTATTGACATGGAGGTGTGGCTTAACCAGGTACGTTCCACAACCCCAAATTGCGGGTGGCAAGAAAAAAAAAAAATCTGAACGATTGACATGGGAGTGGCTCAGTGGGCAACCATTATCTTTTTTTCCCCAATGAAACAGTTGGAGGGTTCAGAGCATTTCATTGTTTTATATTACTTCCTGACCTTTTTTTTTTTAACATGTGGAGTATATTGGGTATATACCATGTGTTTGTGAGCGTGTGTGCATATATACAGCACATGTACACACATATATATGCAATACTTTGTTTACCGGATCCCTTGTGGTGAGGCGGTCCTCCTGAATGCTGTATAGACTTTGCATTTTAAGCACAATGTGCCCATGATAATTTTATACATAGATTTTTTTGCAGAAATTTAAAAAAAAAAAAGGTACCTGTTGCTATGTTTATATAAAGAGAGAGATCAGCATCATGCTTCAGTATAAGCTGCTTTATAAGATTGTAAAATTAAATTTTTATCTCCTGAACAGAAACTTGTGTGTGTGTGTTTTCATTATGCTAAAAGACAAAACAAGAAAGGTATTTCTTAGATGTACTTTACATTTACCGGAAACCAACCAGGAAACCCGTTTGGTCATGTTAAATACATACAAATCAGTCATTTTAACCAGTTCCCACCAAGGCCAATTTTTAGCAATTTCCCTCCTACATGTAAAAATCATAATTTTTTTTGCTAAAAAATTAATCAGCACCTCCAAAAATATTTTTTCATCAGAGACCTTAGGGAATAAAATGGTGGTCGTTTCAAATTTTTGTATGTCGCATGGTATTGTAGGGGTTAAATTAGACTGTCTCCCCCCCCTCACCTTACCTTGACCTCAGGGCCCCAGATCTGAACAAATTTAATGGGGTGGGCAACTACATGGCAAATGAGGTTCAATGTAGAAAAATGTAAAATAATGCATTTGGGTGGCAAAAATATGAATGCAATCTATACACTGGGGGGAGAACCTCTGGGGGGATCTAGGATGGAAAAGGACCTGGGGGTCCTAGTAGATGATAGGCTCAGCAATGGCAGGCAATGCCAAGTGGCTGCTAACAAAGCAAACAGAATATTGGCATTAAAAGGGGGATCAACTCCAGAGATAAAACGATAATTCTCCCGCTCTACAAGACTCTGGTCCGGCCGCACCTGGAGTATGCAGTCCAGTTCTGGGCACCAGTCCTCAGGAAGGATGTGCTGGAAATGGAGCGAGTACAAAGAAGGGCAACAAAGCTAATAAAGGGTCTGGAGGATATTAGTTATGAGGAAAGGTTGCGAACACTGAACTTATTCTCTCTGGAGAAGAGACGCTTGAGAGGGGATATGATTTCAATATACAAATACCGTACTGGTGACCCCACAATAGGGAGAAAACATTTTTCACTGAAGGGAGTTTAATAAGACTCGTGGCCACTCATTACAATTAGAAGAAAAGAGGTTTAACCTTAAACTACGTAGAGGGTTCTTTACTGTAAGAGCAGCAAAGATGTGGAATTCCCTTCCACAGGCGGTGGTCATTGATAGTTTCAAGAAACTATTAGATAAGCACCTGAATGACCGCAACATACAGGGATATGTAATGTAATACTGACATATAATCACACACATAGGTTGGACTTGTGTCTTTTTTCAACCTCACCTACTATGTAACCATTCAGACACGCACACACTGGAATGAAGAGCAGAGACTTGTTTATTGGGCACGGTTCATCATGTTAAGTATTCAAGACATGTGGGTGGGAACATCTCTGCCCACCAATCAGATACAAATATAATGCATATCATGAAAAGTGCATTAGATCAGGAGTTCTCGACCTCAGTCCTCAAGTACCCCCAACAGGCCATGTTTTCAGGTTTTCCAATGGCTTAGTATTTTGGACAACTATTTTTATCTAAGATAAATTCCCAAAACATGGCCTGTTGGGGGTACTTGAGGACTGAGGTTGAGAACCGCTGAATTAGATGACATATATCCTTTACCTTAAAGTAGAAGACCTCCTTTTCATTTAACCAACCATAACCATACACATTATTACATATTATTCATGACTTATAGAATAGCCTTAACGTAAAATTCCTCATTTAAGTTTCACTTTTACTATATAACTTTCTCAAAGGTGCTTAGAACATGCAGCTCAAAAACAAGACCTAAAGTAGCACTCTACAGCCTGAAATATTATTCATCATTATGTTAAACCTATATTCTTCTAATTAACCCTCCAGGTATTTGCCCTTTTTTTGGGGGGGGGGTTTCCCATGACTTTAAAAAAAAAACAAAAAAAAAAACGCATATTTACCCTAATTTTTTTGTATATTGTGAAAGATGTTACGCCGAGTAAATAGATACCAAACATGTCACGCTTTAAAATTGCGCACACTCTTGGAATGGCGCCAAACTACAGAACTCTAAAAAAAAAATTTAAAACTGTATAGGCGACGCTTTAAAAATTTTAGCGTTAGAGGGGGTCCAACACTAGACGTATTGCTTTTGCTTGAACGATCGCAGCGATACCTCACATGTATGATTTGAACACTGTTTACATATGCGTTCGCTTGCGAGCACGAGGGGATGGGGGCCCTTTAAATTTATTTATTTATTTTTTGCTTTTTTTTTTTTTTTCTTATTTATACACTTTTTATTTTAATTTTTTATTTCACTTTTATTCCTATTACAAGGAATGTAAACATCCCTTGTAATAGAAATAGGGCAGAACGGGTCCTCTTTATGGAGAGATGTGGGGTCTATAAGTCCTCACATCTCTCCTCTATGCTGGAAAGCCTGAGATCAAAAAACAAATCAATCACGGGCTTGCCTGCAAAAAAAAAAAAAATGGCAGTGCCAGAGCCGGAAGTGGCATCATGATGTCGTTTTCAGCCTCCGAGGTTCATAGAGCTGGCTGGGGACCATCTGGCCCACAGCTGCCTCTATGGTAAACCACCGCCGGGCGACTTCATTCTCCGGCATGCTGATTGCATGGGAGAGACTGGAGGAGCGAGCGAGGGGGGGGGGGGGGGGGGGGGAACATCCCCTCCCGCCACCTGTAAAAGCAATAAAGCCGCTACGATTGCTTTTATATCGGCGGATGAAAAAGAAGAGATCTGGATGATGCCTGTAAATGCACCCATCATCCAGATATCTCCACTCCAAGTCAACGACGTCTACCCAAGGGAAGTGGTTAAATACATATAATTCAGTAATTTAACCCGTTCCCACCCAGGCCAATTCTGACAATTCTCTACTACATGTAAAAATCAATATTTTTTGCTGGAAAATTACTCAGAACCCCCCCCCAAACACTCCTTCTCTGGCGTTATAAAGAAGAAAAAAAAACCGCGGGAAATGACAGTCAGCGCTGCCAAGTGAGGGAGCCTGTCTGTGCGAACTGCCCCCTCACTCTATATACTGCTCTTCTCCTCTCCTGCCTCTCTCATTGCATACACTGCCACAAAGAGGACCCGTCCCTTAAATGCTATCACATAGGTGGCTATTGGTTCCTATATGATAACAATAAAATCATAAGTAAAAAAAAAAAAAAAAAACACCTAAAAAGACATTAAAAGTGAGCCTCCCCACCCCCACCTACGCAGGCATACATACAAAAATGCATGTGTTGGGGCACCTACATAAAAAAAAAAAAAAAAACAGCTTTTGTGCTACAAATGTTACATATCATCGAGCACGCCAGAGTGAGATCAATCATTTTTAGCACCAGAGCTCATGGGTAACGCTAAACTGATGACCTCTAGGGCCATTTAAAGCATCGCCTATGGAAAATATAGGGTACTGATGTTTTTTCGCTACCAGATAATGTATTCTCTGGGGTTTCTGCTTTCAGAAAATATATAATGTTTGGGGGGGGGGGGGGGGGTGTTTAAGTAATCTTCAGACCTAGAATTATTTTTATTCATGTAAACCAAACTTTTAAAAAAAAATGATGGGACTCAAGTGGTTAAGGACTTCAGCTAGTGGGTGTAAAAAAAACAAAAACAAAATGTGTGTAAAAACTGATGTAAACCAATGAAATCGCTTTCTTGGTGGCTATCGCATCTGTCTGAAGTGTTTCTACGTTAGTGGCTCTCTTGTTAAGAATGAGACATGGCTCCTTACAAGTACAAAGTAGTCTTGCGCTCCTAAGGTGGTGTCAACCCCCCCACCTCAATGAAGACATAGGGGGTTTATTTACAAAAGGCAGATCCAATTTGCACGACAAGTGCACTTGGAAGTGCAGTCCCCTGTAGACCCCAGAGGGATATGCAAGGAAGATAACAAAAAAACAGCATTTTTGTTTGTACACGTTTTGGATGATAAAAAAAAAAAATCAGCAGAGCTTCCCCTCATTTCAGATCTTCCCCCTTAGATCTACAGCAAAGTGGATTTGTCTTTAGTAAATTGACCACATAGTCTTTCCTTCTTTTTGCCCTACTCCAAAGCCCCCGAAGAAGATTGCTCTTCACTGTCTAGATGTGGTCGGAGCCATCTGAGTCTATCGCTAAGCTCCAGCTTCTATCAGGAAGATGAACTCCCTAATTCATCCTACTCTCAGGACCTCGCTAGGGACATCCTGCCTCAAGATCCACCAGCATGATCATTCATCTCAAGAGCTTCCACTCTAAAGGACAAAGCACCTCCTTGCACTTATACATTCTACCAGACTGGTGGGAATTTCCTGGTATTCCGACATTAAGCCTCTGTTGCCCAGCTTTGTAAGGTCACCATCTGGTCTTCTGTTCATACCTTGGGTGCAGATGTTGCTTTCAACCACAATGTATTTTTTTTTTTTTTTGCAGCACTCTTGAGTCTGTTGACCCCGGTTATTGGTGGGCCTGTTGGCACAGTTCTGTTTGCCTTGTTGCCCACTCTTCTCATTCGTTGGTCGGGGACATCTCAGGGTCTGTGGATATAAAACTCGTGTCTTATACTGTACGATTAATATAAAATACATTTCGACATACCTGTAAATCCCATGTCTTGGAGGACAGGACAAAGGCCACCCTCCTCTTCATTCCTATGTTACTCTGCATTGCTTGCAAAAAAAAATTTCAGTTGGGAAGGGATATATAGAGGCCCTTCAAAGCTTTACCAGTGTCCAATCAGCTGAAGGTACAAGCCTATAACCCAGTGTCTATTAACTGCTTCAGCCCCCGGAAGATTTGGCTGCTCAATGACCAGGCCATTTTTTTTGCGATTCGGCACTGCGTCGCTTTAACTGACAAGTCGTGTGGCGTTGCACCCAAACAAAATTGACGTCCCTTTTTTTCCCACAAATAGAGCTTTTTTTTGTGGTATTTGATCATATCTGCGGTTCTTATTCGTTGCGCTATAAACAAAAACAAAAAAAGCATCAATTTTGAAAAAAAACACAATATTTTGTACTTTTTGCTATAATAAATATCCCCATTTTTTTTTTTTTTTTAAACAAATTTTTTCTCCGTTTAGGCCGATATTTTTGCTAATAAAAATCGCAATAAGCGTATATTGATTGGTTTGTGCAAAAGTTTTAGCGCCTACCAAATAGGGGATATATTTATAGCATTTTTATTATTATTTTTTTTTTTACTAATAATGGCGGCGATCTGCAATTTTTATCGGGACTGCGACATTACGGCAGACACATTGGACACTTTTGAAACATTTTTTTTGGGACCATTAACATTTATACAGCGATCGGTGCTATAAAAATGCACTGATTACTGTAAAAATGTCACTGGCGGGGAAGGGGTTAACACTAGGGGGGGCGATCAAGGGGGGTTAACTGTGTTCCCTCTAGGTGTTCTAACTGAAGTGGGGATGGGACTGTGTAGGGGAGATGACAGATCGCTGTTCATACTCTGTATGAACACACGATCTGTGTCTCCTCCCCTCAGAGAACTGGGATCTGTGTGTTTACACACACAGATCCCGGTTCTCGGTGTGTCACGAGCGATCGCGGGAGCGCGGCGGTCAGCGCGCCCGCCGGGCACTCGCATCGGCTCTGGGGGGGGGGGGGACGAGCAGAGGGCGCCCCTAGTGGCCACAGGGCGAAGCGACGTAACATAACATCGTTGCGCCCAGCCGTGCCATTCTGGCGCAGTAAAACTGCAGCGGCTGGTCGGCAAGTGGTTAATATCAATCCTGTGTCCTGTACTGTGCTCCAAGATATAGAACTTACTGGTAAATTAACATTTATTTTTTTTGTACAGAAGGGGGTCAGCAATGGAAGCTCTTAGAATTCTATCCTTATAAAACAGGAGGGTTGGGACTTTAGATGAGGTGAGCAAAGAAAGCCAGGGGGACAGTCAAACATTTAATAAAACACTTTATTGATACATAGTAGTGCAATAACACAATAGGAGTTCAAGTGTAGATTGTCATAACAAGTCGTGTAGCAATCACGTCCCAACTCATACATGACAGACATGGTAGACAACACCCAAATGGATGCAGGGAAAATAATCCTATTTTGGAGAAAATGTTCACTAAAGTAGCAAAGAATCATAAGGTAATAAAAAACTTGTGGGTATATGATTGTCTGGTGCATGTCGTAAGCCCGACGCGTTTCGTGTATTGAACACTCTTCAGGGGCGATATAGCACCAGGGACCCTGTATTTACGCATAGGGATGGAGACCTAGTGTCTCATTTAAAGTCCCATTCTTCTATTTTAGAATTCTATCCTGAAATATTTACTTTGACCAATTCTTCCTTCCCCAATATGTGCTAAGCAGTGGGAAAGTTGTCTTTTCTGTGAAATAAATTTCATCAAACGTCTGGTGTTCATACTCTGCATAGGAAACCTGCGGCGCTGATTACAAGGGTATTGATGCATCTATTGCAGGTAGAATGAGTAGTATCAGATTGTAATTATAACTCGGCATAGCATGCTAATTAGAGCGTGATTAAAACTCCGAACATATGCAGTGCAGAATCCGTATTAGAACAGTTTATATATCAAGTTTACTGTTTTAAGAATGCCGTGGAAATAAATAATAAGCACTGATATTTGCTGAACTATCTAGTTAAAGTCTTATGTCTGTTATAGGATCTTTTCTGTACCTTCCCACAACTGCCAGCCTTACACACCAGGCATAGGCGTGCGCACAGGGTGTGCCAGGTGTGCCTGGGCACACCCTAAGTGCCTTGTGTGCTGCATGTTCCCCCCTGTTTTGACCACTGATATTTCATCCCCCCCAAAAAATGTTACACAAGGCCAAACATTTGGGGAAAAGAAAATTAACTAAATTACACTGTCCACTGCCCTACTGACACCATCAGTACATATACACATGCATATGTATTTGAGCTTTGGGGTGCACACCTATGACACCAGGCACGTGAGCTGGTATCCTTATAACCAGAGGGACAGGAGTGTGCTGCTTGTGTGCTAACGATGAGAGGAGCTGGCCCTTTAAGTGGAGCATGACACGTGAGGCTGGTAGGAGGGACCCCCCCACCATGTGATTTGCTGCAGAGTGATGATGTCATTTTGGAGCCCATCCCACCAGCTCCCGAACATCAGTAGTTGACAGTGAACTGTCAGCGACAGCTCTGTTCCAATTGAGTCCATTCCCACAACAGCACATAGGCATATACACTATATTACCAAAAATATTGGGACACCTGCCTTTCCACGCACATGAACTTTAATGGCATCCCGGTCTTAGTCCGTAGGGTTCAATATTACGTTAGCCCACCCTTTGCCTCTATAACAGCTTCAACTCAACTGTCCACAAGGTTTAGGAGTGTGTCTACGGGAATCTTTGACCCTTCTTCCAGAAGCGCATTTGTGAGGTCCGGCGCTGATGTTGGATGAGAAGGCCTGGCTAGCAGCATCCACTCTAATTAATTCCAAAAGTGTTCTATCGGGTTGAGGTCAGGACTGAGCTTGCGGGGCACATCCAACAGCCCTGCCTCAGGAGCAGAGCCCCAGAACAGGGGTCCCCTCCAGCAGAACTGGACCCAGGAACTCTCCTGCTCTGTCCCAGGTCTCTGACTATTTATGGGATCTCCAACCACCTACTGGGCACACCTCCCCAGGGATTAGCTAGAGTTCCATAAATATTCATGCTGCTTACTCTGTTCTTCCTCAACTATAATTCTTGGGGCAATATTCCTCCCAATGATATGAGGCATAAATGAGGCACAATTCCTCCCTCCCACTAACACCAACTATGAGGTACAATTCCTCCCACTGACACCAACAATGGGGTAATATTTCTTCCACTAATACCTATAATGGGTTATTATTCCTCCCACTAATACCAATGATGGGGCACTACTCCCCTTCCTACTGACTACCTACTGAGGCTGTGTTTATTCTCACTGATGCTGGGCCCGGGACATTTTCTAACCCCACTGGCTACAATCCGACCCCTCTAAAGTCTGAAGGACAGTAAACTGGCCCTTTGTTTGAAAAGTTTGGACAACCTCCTGGTGAGGGAAGAGTTGGTGCGGGCTGTTGTCGGACAACATAGCTTAGACTGTCCAAACATTTAAACTATTCAAATAGATCCTGAAACTTCATAAACTGCCACTGGAAATGGCTCATTGTTTATAGAATCTTTGTCTAGTCCCGGACATAGGTTGCACCAGAGTGTTTCTTCCACATGAAGTACTTCAGACTTTCTGATCCCAGATTTCAGCTTTCCAGTCCAGGAGTCATCAAATTATCTGCTTTTGTCTTGTACCTAATGCTAGCCTCCTTTGAGGCAGTCTTATCTGTCAAGTTTCACTCCAAGCCTCTACAACACAACATTCCGT
This sequence comes from Aquarana catesbeiana, assembly GCF_042186555.1. NCBI lineage: Eukaryota > Metazoa > Chordata > Amphibia > Anura > Ranidae > Aquarana > Aquarana catesbeiana. The sequence continues at coordinate 11,191,193 of NC_133326.1, read as the reverse complement.
TGTCATTAGACTGCCTGGACCGATCAACTTAATTGGCACCACAGGCCAGGTTGTCCCTGGCCTGGTAACTCAGAAATCTGGCTCCGATCCTACTCATCTTCCAGAGGATCCTCAAGATGGGTGCAAGCCCGTTGGGATGGGGAGGAGTCCTGAGAACCTTGTCGGTACCCGGGATTTGGTCATCGCCAGATTCTCATTTCTGATCATATACACTTATACACCTGTTATGGTGTCAGGGATCAGCAGCATGGATGACCAGATCTGCGCATCTACACTAAACACGTAAAGATGATGATATAAGTGAGCCAAAACCAAATGCCTAACTAGCAGCCTAACTAAGTAACTGAAAGCCTAACTAGCAAATAAACTATATACAATATATACAAATTAGGGAACACGGATCAACAGGGCAAAATTGGAGGTGTACGGAACAATCAGGAAGGGGGAACCAAGACTGGGTTAAGGAACATGGGGAAGTAGGTATAAGGCAAGAGCAAGATCAGGAGTAAGATCAGGATAAATGGCAAGCAGTATCTGGCTAGCAGCAAAACACTGAAGCGAGAGGTACTGGTAAAGGACGGACTAAATACCCTCCCAGCAGCCAGCTTTAGGTGGAACTGATTACTGGGATATGCTGGCTGCTGGGAGACACCCGCTGGTGAACACTTGAACTACAACCTTCTGCTCTGGGAACCATAGTGCCACTAGCAGGTGATCCAGGCCCTGACATATGGCTTCACCCAATATGCTTGCCAACATAGATATTCTCACTGTTGGGCACAAAAAACTTGGGCATTGTCACACTCGATTCTCCTCCATTTCACCATACCCCCTTGGGTACTAAGACCTGCTAAGTCTAAAAATACATTTTCCATTCATGAACAAATAGAATGGGCAATTTATGGTGACTGGGTCAACCCTAAAAAAGATTTTCACCCCTCCGAGAATCATTGCGAGTGGAAAGAGTTCACTATAAAATGATCTGTTCTGGTGATGCCTCAGTCCTGAAGATCGTGGTGTCCCTATAGAAGATGTTCCTTCAATTAAAGATTCTGATGACAGAAAATGTGAAATGCCTTTAAAGGCTCTCTCAGATTTCACAGGCCCAGCTCCGCGAACGGCCTTTGCTATCAAAACTGATGAGACAGCACAATCAGGCACTTCTATTGCCGCAAGTTGTAGAAAAAAAATTTTAAGGGAACTTTCAACCTGGGTTCACACCTATGCGTTTCCCCACATCTAATTCGCATAGGAGGAGAATGTGGCTGGCTCCCTATGGAGCCGGTTCACATATCTCCGGGGCGGCTGTGCGTCTTTGGCTCCGTTTCAGGGCCGAATTCAGGCAAAGAATCGGCCCTGATTCGTCCCTAAAACGGGGAACAGGGACGCACAGCGCTTCTGTGCGATCCGCAGCCCGTTATAGTGTGAACCCGGGCTCAAGGTGTCCACATAATTTACAGCAACAACACTATATATAATAAAATCCTGATCATTTTCATTTGCATTATTTAAAAAAAAATCTGATCACTTGATCAATAACTCCTTCCCGACCAGTCACCGCAGTTATACTGCGGCAGGATGGCACTGCTGCGCGAGTCATCGTAGTTGTATTTCAGCTCTTTAAGACGCTATAGCAAGCGCGAGCGATGATCGTCGGGCACCCGCGATCGCTCTTGATAGATCGAGAACCGGGATCTGTGTATATAAATACACAAATCCCGGTTCTGTCAGGTGAGAGGAGAGAGATCGTGTGTTCCTACTAAGTAGGAACAACGATCTCTCTCCTCCTCTAATCAGCCATATTCCCCCCCACAGTTAGAACACACGAAGGATATTTTTCAGGGGCAGGGACTGGGAGACTAGTCAGGATTGAGGGAAAGGGGAATGCAGTAATGTAGAATAACATCCTTGATGAAAACCTGCTCTAGAGCGCTCTGAAGCTCAGACTGGAGCGAAGGTTCATCTTCTAACAGGACAACGCCCCTAAGCACACAGCCAAGATAACAAAGGAGTGGCTACGGGACAACTCTGTGAATGTCCTTGAGTGGCCCAGCCAGAGCCCAGACTTGAACCCGATTGAGCCTCTGGAGAGATCTGAATATGGCTGTGCACCGAGACTCCCCATCCAACCTGATGGAGCCTGAGAGGTCCTACAAATAAGAATGGGAGAAACTGCCTAAAAATAGGTGTGCCAAGCTTGTAGCATCATACTCAACAAGACTTGAGGCTGTAATTGGTGCCAAAGGTGCTTCACCAAAGTATTGATACTTATGTACATGGGATTTTTTTTGTTTTTTATCTTTAATAAATTTGCAAAGATTTCAAACTTCTTTCACGTTGTCATTATGGGGTCTTGTTTGTATCTAGCGCCCTGGGGTTTAGTCAGGGAGCTCCTCACCAAATTTCTTGTCAGGAGTAGCTACTGTAGGTAATTACTAGGGATCCATTGACTTCTCCCTAAGTTTGGCCTGGTTGTACTCTCCTCTTCTACCACTAGGTGGCCGGGCACTTGGAGGCATTAGATTGAGAAGGACAACTCAAGGTCAAGTTATGGGTATACGGGGTATCTCAGCCAATGGGAAGGGATTTTGTTGAATCCCTTGGCCTGCTGGGAGAGCCTATATATTCGGGTGAGGTGAGGTGATCCAGGTTCTTGGTCAGAGATTCTGCTACATGTATAATTTTGATGAAAATAATGAATTTAATCCATTTTGGAATAAGGCAGTAACCTAACAAAATGTGGAACAAGTGAAGCGCTGTGAATACTTTCCGGATGCACTATATATAAATATAACTTCACAGTCTGCCATAATTACCATCACCCCTCAGCATTTTTGCATTAATTATTGGTCATTTGCATAAAATAAAAAAAAAAAAACACATCTCATTGTCTTGTATGCTGATCATATGGGGGGGAGAGGATTATTCAGCAGATGCACAACACGTTTCATGGGCTAATGAACCCACTTCCTCAGGTTCTTTGGAATTCTACCAACAAATAAATATCCACATCTGGAGTATGTCCTCAGGAAGGATGTGCTGGAATTGGAGAGAGTCCAGAGAAGGGCAACTAAATTAATAAGGGGACTGCAGGGGCTCAATTTTCGAGAAACGACTACAAACATTAAACTTCTCACTGGAGAAAAGATCCTTGAGAGGAGACATGATAGCGATCTACAAATACCTCAATGGTAATACTGGCATAGGAAGAAAACTATTCAAGTCTCAGGGAGTGTAAAAAGACACACGGCCGTTCATTGAAACTAAGAAGCGGTTTAACTTTAAACTGCTTAGGGGGATTTTCACTGTCAGGGCAAGAAGGATGTGGAACTCCCTTCCACAATCAGTGGTGTCAGCAGGAAGTATGGATAGTTAAAAAAAAAAAAAAACTCTTGGATGTGCATCTTAGTGAACAAAACATACAGGGATATGGGAAATGATTACACACACGGACTAGTGTCTTTATTCAATCTTGCCAACTATGCAACTACAGTGGAACCTTGGTTTGCGAGTAACACGGTTAACGAGTGTTTTGAAAGACGTGCAACTTTTTTTTTTTTACATTCTGACTCGGTTTGCGAGTGTTGTCTCACAAAACAAGCAGAATTCAGGCTAATGGGGTGTGCAGTACCGCATTTGGCCAGAGGTGCGGAAATACTCAGTTTCTGAGTGTTTCCGAGCCTTTCCAAGTTCAGCCGAGCTGTCCCAGAGTATTTCCGAGGCTCTCCGGCGCCCCCCCACCTCTGGCCACATGCGGTATTGCATGTAATAGAAGTCAATGCGGAACGAATTATCTTCGTTTCCATTGACTTCTATGGGGAAACTCGCTTTGATATGCGAGTGCTTTGGATTACAAGCATTCTCCTGGAACGGATTATGCTCGTAATCCAAGGTTCCGCTGTATATAAAATAACACTTACCCTACATTCACACCTATGCGTATTTTAGTGCGTTTTGCAGAAAACGCACTACAATCCATTTAACATGGTTTCCTATGGTACTCATTCACATCTATGCTTTTTTCAGTGGGTGATTTTATGGATAGGGTCTTTTTTCACATTGCGTTTTGTGTGTAATAGACTTCAAGCGAGCCACACCAGAAACGCAAGTGTTGCGTTTTTGATGCGTTTTTCTTTTTTTTTTTCACTTTAACACACTTTTTATAGCTGGTTGGTAAGGAGCAGGCCGGGAGTCATCAGCTGTAAGCGGGCTTCCCCTAGATGAATGTAAAAAAAAACTAAAAAGAATTGCCTGAAAAAAAAAAAATCGGTATGGGCCCCCCCCCCTCAAAATACCCCTCCATCACTACCAAGCTATTCGGGTCTGGTATGAATTCCGAGGGGAACCCTACTCCAAAATTTAAGAAAAAAAAAAAAAAAGTGTAGGGTCCCCCCCCAAAATCCATACCAGTCCCTTATCCGAGCATGCAGCCCAGCAGGTCAGGAAAGGGAGGATACAAGCAAGTGGCCCCCCTCCTGAACCATACAGGCCACATGCCCTCAACATGTCCTCCGATGTCGATCCATCTCACCGCCTGCCGGACCGTAAAAAAAAAAAAGAAGCTCCGCCTGCGACACGAAGGCTAACAACCGACTGCCTGCTCTTCTGCGTGACATTCCTTAAATAACTAAAGGCGGAGTCACCCGATTATGTCAGTGGGTGACCCCGCCCCCATGTGACATCACCGACCCAGCATGCACCATTTGTCATTAACCACAGCACTATCTACCTGGAGTTTGCATGTCCTCCCAGGGCCTGTGTGGGTTTCCTCCGGGTGCTCTGGGTTTCCTCCCACACTACAAGGACATGCTGGAGGGATAATTGGTTCCTGTCTAAATTGTATGTATGAATGTGAGTTAGGGACCTTAGATTGTAAGCTCTTTGAGGACAGGGACTGTATGTATGTGGATTGTATAATACAGTGAGGGGAAAAAAGTATTTGACCCCCTGCTGATTTTGAACATTTGCTCACTGACAAAGAAATGATCATGGTCTATAATTTTCATGGCCGTTTTTTTTTTGTAATAGTGAGAGACAGAATAACCACTTCAGCCCCGGAAGATTTGGCCGCTCAGTGACCGGGCCATTTTTTTGCGATACGTCACTGCGTCGCTTTAACTGACAATTGCTCGGTCGTGCAACGCTGTACCCAAATAAAATGTATGCCTTTTTTTCCCCCACAAATAGAGCTTTCTTTTGTTGGTATTTGATCACCTCTGCGTTTTTTATTTTTTTGTGCTTTAACCAGGACCGCCACACGACTATATACGCTAGCTGCCATAACCCCGGTATCCCCGTTTTCGTGCGGCGGCCGGCTTTCAGATAAAAGTGGTCCCTGCGGCGGATTCGCCGCGAGATCACATTTATCGGTGGCGGGAGAGGGGCCCCCCCCCTCCTGCCGCGATCCGGTGCCCTCCGCCACTCACCGGAGCGTCCTTCCCTGTGGTGTGTCTGGAGATGAGTGAGGCTAAGATGGCGCCCACTCGTCTCCATGACACTGCTGGGCGGAAGCGACGTCAATACGTCACTTCCGCCCATGCCTCTTAAAGGCACATTTTTTCAAATGTAATTTTTTAAAATGACTTTTTTTTTTTTTTTTTTTATTGCATTTTAGTGTAAATATGAGATGTGAGATCTTTTTGACCCCCCAGATCTCATATTTATGAGGCCCTGCCATGCTTTTTTCTATTACAAGGGATGTTTACACTCCTTGTAATAGGAATAAAAGTGACACCATTTTTTTTTTTAAAAACAGTGTAAAAATAAATAAAATATTGTAAAATAAATAATAAAAAAAAATAAAAATTTTTAAACCACCCCCCCCGTCCCGACGAGCTCGCGCGCAGAAGCGAACGCATACGCGAGTAGCGCCCGCATATGAAAACAGTGGTCAAACCACACATACAGACATAGACTGGGCGAAGGAAACCGCGCATTCATTTAAGGCTCGCCAGTTCCTTAATGTCTTGCAGGACAATTTTATGGGTCAGATGGTAGACGCACCAACTAGAAATAAAACATTACTGGATCTACTGATTACCAACAATACAGACCTGATAACAGATGTGGAAATACGGGGCAATTTAGGTAACAGCGATCACAGGTCAATTAGTTTCAGTATAAATCACACAAATAGGAGACATGAAGGGAACACAAAGACACTGAATTTCAAAAGAGCCAACTTCCCTAAACTACAAACCTTGCTAAAAGGCATAAATTGGGATAAAATATTAGGAACAAAGAATACAGAGGAGAGATGGGTTTGCTTTAAGAGCATATTAAATAAGGGCATTAGCCAATGTATCCCATTGGGTAATAAATTTAAAAGAGCGAACAAACATCCTGGATGGCTTAACTCCAATGTAAAAATGCATATAAAAGCAAAGGAGAAGGCCTTCAAAAAATACAAGGTTGAGGGATCATCCACAGCATTCAGAATTTATAAAGAATGCAATAAGAAATGTAAGGGTGCAATTAGGATGGCTAAGATAGAACATGAAAGACACATAGCGGAGGAGAGCAAAAAAAATCCCAAGAAATTCTTTAAGTATGTTAACAGTAAAAAAGGGAGGACAGACCATATTGGCCCCATAAAGAATGAGGAAGGACATCTGGTTACAAAGGATGGGGAGATGGCAGAGGTATTGAATTTATTCTTCTCCTCAGTATTCACGAGTGAATCGGGGGGCTTCAGTAACCAAAACTGCAGTGTTTATCCTCATGACACAACACAGGAAGCACCTACATGGTTAACAGAGGACGGAATTAAAATTAGACTTGAGAAACTTAACATTAATAAATCACCGGGACCAGATGGCTTGCATCCGAGGGTACTTAGGGAACTCAGTCAGGTGATTGCCAGACCGTTGTTCCTAATTTTTACAGACAGTCTATTGACTGGAATGGTACCAGCTGATTGGAGAAAAGCCAATGTAGCACCAATATTTAAAAAGGGCCCAAAAAACATCCCTGGGAATTACAGACCAGTTAGCCTAACATCAATAGTATGTAAACTCTTGGAGGGGATGATAAGGGACTATATACAAGATTTTAGTAATAAGAATGATATCATTAGCAGTAATCAGCATGGATTCATGAAGAATCGTTCTTGTCAAACCAATCTATTAACCTTCTATGAGGAGGTGAGTTGCCATCTAGATAAAGGAAGGCCCGTAGACGTGGTGTATCTGGATTTTGCAAAAGCATTTGACACAGTTCCCCATAAACGTTTACTGTACAAAATAAGGTGCGTTGGCATAGACCATAGGGTGAGTACATGGATTGAAAACTGGCTACAAGGGCGAGTTCAGAGGGTGGTGATAAATGGGGAGTACTCGGAATGGTCAGGGGTGGGTAGTGGGGTCCCCCAGGGTTCTGTGCTGGGACCAATCCTATTTAATTTGTTCATAAATGACCTGGAGGATGGGATAAACAGTTCCATCTCTGTATTTGCAGACGATACTAAGCTAAGCAGGGCAATAACTTCTCCGCAGGATGTGGAAATCTTGCAAAAAGACCTGAACAAATTAATGGGGTGGGCGACTACATGGCAAATGAGGTTCAATGTAGAAAAATGTAAAATAATGCATTTGGGTGGCAAAAATATGAATGCAATCTATACACTGGGGGGAGAACCTCTGGGGGAATCTAGGATGGAAAAGGACCTGGGGGTCCTAGTAGATGATAGGCTCAGCAATGCCAAGCTGCTGCTAATAAAGCAAACAGAATATTGGCATTAAAAGGGGGATCAACTGCAGAGATAAAACAATAATTCTCCCGCTCTACAAGACTCTGGTCCGGCCGCACCTGGAGTATGCTGTCCAGTTCTGGGCACCAGTCCTCAGGAGGGACGTACTGGAAATGGAGCGAGTACAAAGAAGGGCAACAAAGCTAATAAAGGGTCTGGAGGATCTTAGTTATGAGGAAAGGTTGCGAGCACTGAACTTATTCTCTCTGGAGAAGAGACGCTTGAGAGGGGATATGATTTCAATTTACAAATACTGTACTGGTGACCCCACAATAGGGATAAAACTTTTTCGCAGAAGAGAGTTTAATAAGACTCGTGGCCACTCATTACAATTAGAAGAAAAGAGGTTTAACCTTAAACTACGTAGAGGGTTCTTTACTGTAAGAGCGGCAAGGATGTGGAATTCCCTTCCACAGGCGGTGGTCTCAGCGGGGAGCATTGATAGCTTCAAGAAACTATTAGATAATCACCTGAATGACCGCAATATACAGGGATATGTAATGTAATACTGACACATAATCACACACATAGGTTGGACTTGATGGACTTGTGTCTTTTTTCAACCTCACCTACTACGTAACTATGTAACTATGTAACATGTGAGGTATCGCAGCGACCGGTAGAGCGAGAGCAATAATTCCAGCCCTAGACCTCCTCTGTACCGCAAAATATGCAACCTTTAGAATTTTTTAAACGTTGCCTATGGAGATTTTTGAGGGTAAAAGTTTGACGCCATTCCACGAGCGGGCGCAATTTTCAAGCGTGACATGTTGGGTATCAATTTACTTGGCGTAACATTATCTTTCACAATATAAAAAAAATTGGGCTAACTTTACTGCTGTCTTATTTTTTTTTTATTCAAAAAAGTGAATTTTTTTCAAAAAAAGTGCGCTTTTAAGACTGCTGCGCAAATACGGTGCAAAAAAAAGTATTGCAACGACCGCCATTTTATTCTCTGGGGTGTTAGAAGAAAAACCATATATAATGTTTGGGGGTTCTAAGTAATTTTCTAGCAGAAAAACCTGTTTTAAACATGTAAACACCTAAAATCCAAAACGAGGCTGGTCCTAAATAAAAGAGCGAAAATTTTGAAAAAAAAAACAATATCTTTTACTTTTTGCTATAATAAATATCCCAATTTTTTTTTTTTCAAAAAAACAGATTTTTTCCTCAGTTTACGCCGATATGTGTTCTTCTACATATTTTTGTTAAAAAAAATAAATAAAATCGCAATAAGTGTATATTGATTGGTTTGCGTAAATGTTTTAGCGTCTACAAAACAGGGGATAGATTTATGGCATTTTTATTATTATTTATCTTTTTACTAGTAATGGCGTCGATTTGCGATTTTTATCGGGACTGCGATGTTGCGGCGGACAAATTGGACATTTTTGGGACCATTGACAATTATACAGCGATCCGTGCTTTAAAAATGCACTGATTACTTTAAAAAAGCCGGGCACTCGCATCGGCTCTGGCAGGGAGCTGCGGGCACACGCGCCCCCTAGTGGCCACAATGGGAAGCGACGCAAGGTAACGTCGATTTGCCCAGCCGAGCCGACCTGCCGCAGTAAAACTACGGCGGCTGGTCGGCAAGTGGATAACAAAAATATCCAGAAAAACGCATTTCAAAAAAGCTATAAATTGATTTGCATTTTATTGAGTGAAATGATTAAGTATTTGATCCCCTAATCAGCAAGATTTCTGGCTCCCAGGTGTCTTCTATACAGGTAAGGAGCTGAGATTAGGAACGCTCTCCTAAGGGAGTGCTCCTAATCTCAGCTTGTTACCTGTATAAAAGACACCTGTCCACAGAAGCAATCAATCAGATTCCAATCTCTCCACATTGGCCAAGACCAAAGAGCTGTCCAAGGATGTCGGGGACAAGATTGAAGAACTACACAAGGCTGGAATGGGCTACAAAGACCATCGCCAAGCAGCTTGGTGAGAGGGTGACAACAATTGGTGCGATTATTCGCAAATGGAAAAAACACAAAATAACTGTCAATGTCCCTCGGTCTGGAGCTCCATGGAAGGTCTCACCTCGTAGAGTTTCAATGATCAGGAGAACGGTGAGGAATCAGCCCAGAACTACATAGGAGAATCTTGTCAATGATCTCATCTGGGACCATAGTCACCAAGAAAACAATTGGTAACACACTACGCCATGAAGGACTGAAATCCTGCAGCGCCCGCAAAGTCCCCCTGCTCATGAAAGCTCATGTACAGGTCCGTCTGAAGTCTGCTAATGAACATCTGAATGATTCAGAGGAGAACTGGGGGAAAGTGTTGTGGTCAGAGGAGACCAAAATCCAGCTCTTTGGCATCAACTCAACTCACTGTGTTTGGAGGAGGAGGAGGAATGCTGCCTATGACCCCAAGAACACCATCCCCCACCATCAAACATGGAGGTGGAAACATTATGCTTTGAGGGTGTTTTTCTGCTAAGGTGACAGGACAACTTCACCGCATCAAAGGGACGATGGACGGGGCCATGTACCATCAAATCTTGGGTGAGAACCTCCTTCTCTCAGCCAGGGTTTTAAAAATGGGTCGTGGATGGGTATTCCAGCATGACAATGACCCAAAACACACGGCCAAGGCAACAAAGGAGTGTCTCAAGAAGAAGCACATTAAGGTCCTGGAGTGGCCTAGCCAGTCTCCAGACCTTAATCCCATAGAAAATATGTGGAAGAAGCTGAAGGTTCAAGTTACCAAACATCAGCCTCGAAACCTTAATGACTCGGAGAGGATCTGCAAAGAGGACAAATATCCCTCCTGAGATGTGTGCAAACCTGGTGACCAACTCCAAGAAACGTCTGACCTCTGTGATTGCCAACAAGGGTTTTGCCACCAAGTACTAAGTCATGTTTTGCGAAGGGGTCAAATACTTATTTCACTCATTAAAATGCAAATTAATTTATTGAAATGCGTTTTTCTGGATATTTTTGTTGTTATTCTGTCTCTCACTGTTAAAATAAACCGACCATTAAAATTATAGACGGATCATTTCTTTGTCAGGGGGCAAACATACAAAATCAGCAGGGGGGTCAAATACTTTTTTCTCCTCTCTGAATATATGTAAAGCGCTTAGTAAATTTACAGTGCTATAAGTACCTGTAATAAATAAATAATAAACGAATCCACAACCAAGTATGCTGATTAGGAATTCACCATGAAATATTTGATGTTGTGACCATGATTCCAAAAAATGAGGATGGACTTCTAATGTCTTAAAGTTTCCACTGGCTCTTTAATGGTTAGAACCTCCCTGGTTAAGAAATAGTCACTAGAAGGAAGAAGTTCCATTAGTTGGACACAAAACACCATCTGCTGGCTAGTTATAGAATTACATCTTAGCTTCTACCAGGGCAATTTCTAATTAGTTTTTTGTACACATTAAAATCTGATTTTTTTTTTTTTTTTTTAACTAGAAATTACTGTAAAGTCCCAAACAACTATATATTATTTTCCAAAAGTAGAGACCCTGATGAATAAAATAGTGGCAGTTGCAATTTTTCATGTTGCATGATATTTGCATAGCTATTTATCGGGCATATTTTTTTTTTTGTGCTAACACACACACAATATATTATTCATCTTTTTAAATTCAAATATAAAATATGGAGCTGTGTCGAGTAAATAGATAGATGTCAAGCATCAAAATTTCCTGCGCCCACGGAAAATAAAAAAATACCCACAATTCTACATAGGCAAAAGCTTTTACAGGTTATTAGCCTAGAATTAATCGCTCCTCACTCTGACGTTCGTGGTGATACCTCACATGTATAGTGCAATTCATGTTTACATACACATGCGTGTCCTCTGCTGTTTATTTGCCTTGGGAGGTGACGAGGGTGATTTTACAGTTTTGTTTTTTTTTATTAAACTGTATTTTATATTACACTTTTTACATTGTATTTTGTTTATTTTCTTTTTATATTTTCCCTTTTTCCCATTTTTTTTATTTTATTTTTATTATTAGTATACAGTGTTTATATAGCGCCAACAGTTTGCGCAGCGCTTTAGCCTCCAACATGAGGGCAGACAGTATAGTTACAATACAATTCAATACAGGAGGAACCAGAGGGCCCTGATCGTTAGAGCTTACAATCTAGATTTTATTTCTCTTTATTGCAAGGAGGCTAACTCAGTATTTAAAGTGATAGCAAAGCTGGAGTTAGGCTTTAAAGTCATAATAAGCCCAAAACAAAAATGTAATATATTGCAGTTTACCAACCAAGAGAACCTGTCACCAGAAAAGTCCTCTATGTGATGAGGAAAAAAAACACTTAAATTGGTGCTCCACCCAAAAGGGGAAGCTCCGCTTGTTTGCTCTCTCCTCCCCTCACATTTGGCACCTTTCTGGGGGGAGCGGGTACCTGTTTTCGAGTCAATACTTGGACTACCTTTCTCTGCAATTACAGCTGCAAGTCTTTTTGGGGATGTCTCTGCCAGCTTTGCACATCTAGAGAGGGACACTTTTGCCCATTCTTCTTCTTTGTAAAATATCTCAAGCTCTGTCAGATTGGATGGAGAGCGTCTGTGAACAGCAATTTTCAAGTCTTGCCACAGATTCTCAATGTGATTTAGGTCTGGACTGTGACTGGGCCATTCTAACACATGAATATGCTTTGATCTAAACCATTCCATTGTAGCTCTGGCTGGATGTTTCGGGTCGTTGTCCTGCTGGAAGGTGAACCTCCGCCCCGGTCTCAAGCCTTTTACAGACTCTAACAGGTTTTCTTCTAAGATTGTCCTGTATTTGGCTCCATCCATCTTCCCATCAACTCTGACCAGCTTCCCTGTCCCTGCTGAAGAAAAGCATCCCCACCACATGATGCTGCCACCACCATGTTTCACGGTGGGGATGGAGTGTTCAGGGTGATGTGCAGTGTTAGTTTTCCCCACACATAGCATTTTGCTTTTAGACCAAAAGGTTCAATTTTGGTCTCATCTGACCAGATCACCTTCTTCCACATGTTTGCTGTGTCCTCCACATGGCTTCTCACAAACTACAAACAGGACTTCTTGTGACTTTCTTTCACCAATGTCTTTCTTCTTGTCACTCTTCCATAAAGGGCAGATTTGTGGAGAACACGACTAATAGTTGTCCTGTGGACAGATTCTCCCACCTGAGCTGTGGATCTCTGCAGCTCCTCCAGAGTTACCATGGACCTCTTGGCTCTTCTCTGATGAATGCTCTCCTTGCCCGGCCGGTCAGTTTAGGTGGACGGCCATGTCTTGGTAGGTTTGCAGTTGTGCCATACTCTTTCCATTTTCCGAAGATGAATTGAACAGAGCTTCGTGAGATGTTCAAAGCTTGGGATATGTTTTATAACCTAACCCTGCTTTATACTTCTCCACAACTTTATCCCTGACCTGACCTGTTCCTTGGCCTTCATGATGCTGTTTGTTCACTAAAGTTTTCTAATAAACCTCTGAGGGCTTCACAGAACAGCTGTATTCATACTGAGATTAAATTACACACGGTTGGACTCTATTTACTAATTAGGTGAATTCTGAAGGCAATTGGTTCCACTAGATTTTAGTTAGGGGTTTCAGAGTAAAGGGGGCTGAATACAAATGCCCCCCCCCCACAATTTTCACATATTTATTTGTAAAAAAATGTTGAAAACCATTTATAATTTTCTTTCCACTTCACAATTATGAGCCACTTTGTGTTGGTCTATCACATAAAATCCCAATAAAATACATTTACGTTTTTGGTTGTAACATGACAAAATGTGGAAAATTTCAAGGGGTATGAATACTTTTCAAGGCACTGTATATGTACCTATAAGTGGGGAGTTCAGACTATCATTATCCACTATAAATAAAATATCAGTTTTGGGTAAGCTTGGTATGTAAGCTCCATTTACATCCATGTGCTTTGATTGACAGTGGAGACATTCCTTATGATAATAGTTCTCCAGAGTGTACTGTATATGCTCTGCAAAAACAAAAGTGCTGCTTGCTGCAATTTCAGTAGATCAGCAAACAAGCATTAGTGGAAATGCATGCACACATATACAGTATATAGACAAATCTCAATGTACATTATAACACTTACTAGTTATGAATTTCTAATGAGCTATATCCTTGCAACTAACAAAAGTGTGATATAAAACTCAGCAAATCTTAATGCCAAACTTCACCATCAGTCAACATTGACAATGTTTAACTTTTATGCTGCTAGTATTAGTAAATAGTTAGGAAGGTATATTATATTTACTTGTTTTATACTTTTTTTTACACTTATTCAGTGTCTTCCTGGTTTCTGGCCTAGGCCAAAATAGGGGGGAGGTGCTTTCTCAACTAAGCACATCCCCCTGCCTGCATGTCTGAGCTAAGGGCAAACAAATTCCAGGAAGTAAATGCTACATGAATCATCTGCCCTTACTCAAGATGAAGATGGCCGGGGCTAGAAATGCTGGGGGGGGGGGGGGGGTTGTTAAATTGATTTTTCAGCAAAATTAAGCATGGAGCCATGGATGTGTGTGTGTCTGTGGGGGGGGGGGGGGGGGGGTGACTTTCTATATTAAAAATGAATTGAATAGAGGTTTTTTTTTTGTCGTTTTGTGTGTCAAGTTGCCACAACAGTATTGTTGAGGTAACAGTTGTAATTGGTGAAGCCTTTGTACCCCAGGGCAGACATCAATTATTTGACTGGCAAAATTGGAAACCCGAGGAGTCCATTTAATAGGGAGCACAATACAGTCCAGGACTCCGAGAGATCGGGAGCAGCAGATGACATATATGTGTTGAGGCTGTGTTCTTACAACAGCCTGCGTCTTTTGCCAGACCACACCAAACCCAGGCCATTGCTCTCAACACTTCCTTCCACACTTCCTTCCACGCTGCTGTGTTGGGTTGGGTGGCTGTGTTGTTGGTGGTGTTGCTGGAGGTAGTGGAGAAGTATGGTCCAACTCACACAGGTGGCTTTTATTTGTGAGTTGGCCCCTCATCCTCTTGTTTAGGGCCTGAAGAATGATCTCCTCACAGATGAGGCATTGGCCCTCCTCCATGCGTTCCAGTTTACTCACTGTTGGACAGCCATATGATTAGGGGCCACCAGGGGTCGTTGTTAGTACCGCAGTAGCCTGGCGAATTAAAGTAGTCGCTGACTCCTCCAGGTTCCTCACCTTCCTGGTCCTTTTGGTTGGAAGGTGGAGGGGAAGAACCTGGGATTTGGTCAGGTTGCTTTCCACAGGCTCCTTCTGGCTGAGACTTTCCTGTGTTTTAGTTTTTTGGTCATCAATCACACACAATTTTGAGCTCATGACTGTTGCAAATTGAATGTTAACAAATAGAAAGGACTATCCTTCTGACCCCAGCATTTTTCATTCTTGTCCCTATCATTTTTGGCTACTATTGTCTATTGATATGAAAACCACTTTGTTAAATCAGAAATTAGTGATCAATAACATCTAGTTAACATCATTCAATTTTTGACAAGAAATATGTTCAACAATGCTATACCTGGCTCAAGCTGGGCTCCTCTACATCTTCTTCCTGGGTGGAAGGCCCAGGTTGGACTTCAGGAGCCTCATCTGATGTGGAAGGAAGTGTTGATAGCGATGGCCTGGGTTCACTCTGGTCCGAAAAAAAACGCAGTCTGTCATAGTACCACAGCCTGGGGACATATATGTCATCTGCTGCTGCTTCGTATCTCAGGGAATCCTGGACCTTTTTGCGCTCCCTATTATGTGCTCCTCAGGCCACCAATTTTGGCCTTCAAATAGGTGATGTCTCCCGTGGGATACACCAGCTTCAACAATTCCAACGGTTCTCCAGCGCTGCCTTCCTCTTTAGCTTGTTGGAGTAGTCACTGTTTTTGACTTGCCAGAGACATGGCAGCTCCCTGTTTTTCAACCATTTTCTCTGTTTTTCAACCATTTTCTCTGCAAGACACAACACAAGACAAACCCTAATGTCAGGCTAAACTCTCCTAATCTTGTCCCAATATAGGCCTCAATCTCTAAAGCAGTATAGGCCACTAACCACTGATGCCCCAAGTTAAAATTGCACCTTCATTTGCACGATCGGCGCTTACGATCCTGCGTCCTCCATTCACAGATCGTACGTATGACGCCCGCGTGTTATGCTTTATATACACTGCGCATGCGTGCAACAGGGCAGGGCAGCACAGTGGTGTAGTGGGTAGCACTCTTGCCTAGCAGTAAAAAGGGTCGCTGGTTCGAATCCCTAAAACGACACTACCTGCCTGGAGTTTGCATGTTCTCCCTGTGCCTGCGTGGGTTTCCTCCGGTTTCCTCCCACACTCCAAACACATGCTGGTAGGTTAATTGGCTTCTGTCCAAAATTGGCACTAGTATATGAATGTGAGTTGGGGACCTTGAATTGTGGGCTCCTTGGGGTTAGGGACCAATGTGAGTGTGCGATGTATGTGTCAAGTGCTGCGTAAATTGACAGCGCTATATGGGTACCTTAAATAAATAATATATAATAGAGTAGTATGTTATTGAGACCCAATGGATAGGGACAATTGTAGACAAGCACCCACACTCACTCAGGTTGAACTGGATGGACTGGTGTCTTTATTCAACCTTACTAACTATGTAACTATGTAACTCTTTCTAGTGTATTCCCCGCCTCTTCTCTTTCGAGGGAGAACACATAGTGGAGACACAGCAGATGCCCTCAGAGAGCAGCAATGACGAGGAAAGCCCGGAGCAAGGCAGTTCCAGATCCAGGACGAGATATAAGGCCTCAAATATGTCCTTTGTAGAGATGGTGGAGATGGACATCTTGAAGAGGGCCGACTATGATGGGAAGTATGGACTGTACAGCAACCCAAATGTGAGAAAGGCCAAGATCATGACTAAAGTTGTGAGAAGTCTGCACAGGAATTTTGGGGTACAACGATGCAAGGAGCAATTGAGGAAACGCTGGTCAGACCTGAGGGAGCATGATCAGTATAGAAAGATCAGGAAAGTGCTTCTAAAAAGTAAGTATTTGTCGTGTGTTCCTATTATTATTAATACTTTAGTGCTGCTCCATGTGCTTTTCTTTACTGTTGTACAGTTTAAAATGGCAAGTTTGAGGTTCGCAGGCACAGTAATCGTTCGTAGTAAACATCGTTCGTTCGACCACTAATACAACGTTTTTGGCAGATGCAGGTTAACTACCTTTGTTCATGCCTATTTGTATGAAAAGAAGTTTAGTACATTGTTGCCTAGATGTGTTTGTATTATAATGAGATGCAAACTAGATTCAGTGTAAGGAGAGGACACTCAGCAGCTGTTTACACATCTGGACGCAGGAGCACTAGTGTGGGACACCAGAACACCCTTTTTATGGTGTCCCACGCAGGTGCTCCAGTGGATACTAGGGGTGTCTCCATGTGTGAAAATTGTACAAAACAGGTAAGTATTCCAGCTTTTGAAAAGGAAAAAATCATATCTTCAGCTTGGAACTCTGCCAAAACAGACAATTGGACAACACTTCCAAGCAATGTTTCATATTACTATTTCTCGCCTCAAATATCTGTCTGCTAAGTATACCTTTTTTGTATTCACATAGGGGAGAAAAGAATCGGGACATCTGAGGACACCAGGAACCCCACACCTCCTGAAGAAGGGGAACTCAAAACACAGCATGAGGATGTTGATTCCGAGGTTTAGGAAGTGGGCGAAATGGTTCCTGCAGTTGTTGGCCTTGGTGTTGGAGTTCTTGCTTTGACCCAAGTCCATGAACAGGGCGAGGAGGAGTTAATGGACCAAGAATTGGTTGCTCCAGCATGACCAATTCTCCCACATGCCTTTGCTGTGGGAGATCCAGGAGAATAATCCTGATGATTTCAGGAATTATCTCCGGATGTGGACTCTGTTTTTCACCGTCTGTTGGCTTTGCTTACCCCTTATATTACCAAGCAGGACACCTGCATGCGGCAAGCCATCACTCCCAAGCAGAGGCTAGTCTCCACCTTGCAGTACTTGGCGACAGGGAGAAGTCTGCAGGATATTAAATTCACGACTGGGATCTCCCCCCAGGCTCTGGGAATCATTAGTCCAGAGACCTGTTCTGCCATAATTCAGGCCCTGCAGAAGGACTATATTAGAGTGACACTAAAGGTACAGTTTTTTTTTTTTAAATAACAAACATGTTATACTTACCTCAACTGTGCAGTTTATTTTGCACAGAGTGGCCCCGATCCACCTGTTCTGGGGTCCCACGGCGGCTCTCGAGGCTCCTCCCCACATCATATAACCCCCTCTGGAAAGCTCTCTCCCGAGTGGGTTACCTTTGCGGGTGCGCTCCTGTGTCAGCGCAAACCAATCAATATAGACTTATTGGGATTTTTTTAACCAAAAATATGTAGCTGAATACATATTGGCCCAAATTGATGAAGAAATTACATTTTTTTTTATTTTATTGAATATGTTTTATAGCACAAAGTAATAAATTAAATATAATTATTTATATAATTATTATTATTATTTTGTAATTAAATTAAAAATTTTTTTTTTTTTTTCAAAATTGTCGGTCTTTTTCTGTTTATAGCGCAAAAAAAAATGACATCCATTTTATTTGGGTACAGCGTCGCACGCCCCCGCGCAATTGTCTGCCCACTGTGGATATACCTCACTACTTTGACGTTAAACACCGTTGTTATGGCAGCAGATAGCGGCCCTAACCCCGGAATTTTTGTTTATGGCCAGCGGTCCTCTTTCATATAAAAGTGGTCTCAACGCCAGGTTCACCATGAGATCAGTTTTCTGTGGGGGGGAGAGGTGACCCCCCCCCCCACCGCCTCCCGGGCGTCTCTGCATGATGGCCCCTACTCGACTCGTTGTACACAACACACAACAAAAAATAAAACATAAAATGTAAAAAAATCCTGTAAGGCAAAGGCATAATGAGCTAGTATGCACCGCATACTAGCTCATTATTAAATACTCACCTTAGAACGAGGCATCTGATCCCGGTCACCGGCGAGGGAGCTGACATTTTCCCCTTGGCGTGTGTGTTCCGGGTTTGCGGCTCCGGCGCTGTGAGTGGGCGGAGCCGCGATGACGTCACTCCCACGCAAGAGTCTTCTTTCCGGCAAGGTCCGGCAAGGTCCGGCAGACTTTTGCGACTTTTTGGGAGAAATAAAATGTATCAGATGCGGGATTCCCTGAAAACCACCACAGAGGAATCTGTTTTATTACTGAAAGTGGGACCTTTAACAGAGGACCACCCACCTACCACCCAGCCCATAATACCTACCCCCCAGAAGGGCGGGTTTTGGGCAATTTTAAATGTATTGAAGAAGAAGGGAAGATACAATGTGAAGATTCCTCTGATCACCAACAAAGAGGAAAACGTTGTACTTCTCAGAGTAACCCCCATAACAGAGGACCGCCAGCCTGAGATCACCGCCCCTCCGAGGGGTGGGGGAAGGGCAAATGGGCGGGGGGAGGAGGAAGGTGCACACGGACTGCAGCCCATTCCTCAACCACAATCCACAAAAGAGGACGCCATTGGTAAGTATTATAATAGAGAAATGTAAATGCAATATAATGTATGTCACCCACATATATACTATATACACAGAGCGGGGTCACTGCTATATACACAGTGCGGGGTCACTGCTATATACACAGTGCGGGGTCACTGCTATATACACAGTGCGGGGTCACTGCTATATACACAGTGCGGGGTCACTGCTATATACAGAGAGCGGGGTCACTGCTATATACACAGAGCGGGGTCTCTGCTATATACACAGTGCGGGGGTCACTGCTATATACACAGTGCGGGGGTCACTGCTATATACACAGTGCGGGGTCACTGCTATATACACAGTGCGGGGTCACTGCTATATACACAGTGCGGGGGTCACTGCTATATACACAGAGCGGGGTCACTGCTATATACACAGTGCGGGGTCTCTGCTATATACACAGTGCGGGATCGCTGCTATATACACAGTGCGGGGTCTCTGCTATATACACAGAGCGGGGTCACTGCTATATACACAGTGCGGGGGTCACTGCTATATACACAGAGCGGGGTCACTGCTATATACACAGTGCGGGATCTCTGCTATATACACAGTACGGGATCGCTGCTATATACACAGAACGGGGTCACTGCTATATACACAGAGCGGGGTCTCTTCTATATACACAGTGCGGGATCGCTGCTATATACACAGAGCGGGGTCACTGCTATATACACAGAGCGGGGTCACTGCTATATACACAGAGCGGGGTCACTGCTATATACACAAAGCGGGGTCACTGCTATATACACAGAGCGGGGTCACTGCTATATACACAGAGCGGGGTCACTGCTATATACACAGTGCGGGGTCACTGCTATATACACAGAGCGGGGTCGCTGCTATATACACAGTGCGGGGTCGCTGCTATATACACAGAGCGGGGTCACTGCTATATACACAGAGCGGATTCACTGCTATATACACAGTGCGGGGTCACTGCTATATACACAGAGCGGGGTCGCTGCTATATACACAGAGCGGGGTCACTGCTATATACACAGAGCGGGGTCACTGCTATATACACAGACGGGGTCACTGCTATATGAGTTTCACTTTTTTAATTCAATTACTGAAATAAATTAACTTTTTGATGATATTCTAATTTTATGAGATGCACCTGTATACTATGTGAGCAGAAATAGGTACCCCCTGCCCCTCCCCCCTAAATAACTGATGTGTGTTTGTGAAATTTAAATTAAAAAAAGTGTCAGTTATTGTCGGTGTGCAGCCAGCAGATTTGAAATGTGACCTTTACAGAGCTAAAAATAGAACAGGGCATGCTGTGTGACAGTTTTTCTGAATTGAGTCCACAGACATGAATAAAATGATGTTTTTATGGGTTGGAGATATTAAACATGAAAGAAAATCAGATGTATACCAAAGTATAGATATATATTTATTTTTATGAGAAAATAAATTAAAATAATGGCCATATAAAACTCTGATACACAATCCTTCTCATAGAAAGTCCAATGTTGTATACCAGTTTACCTTGTTGTCAGTTATCGTCATGGCAACGCAACCCCAGTATACACACAGAGCGGGGTCACTGCTATATACACAGAGCGGGGTCACTGCTATATACACAGTGCGGGGTCACTGCTATATACACAGAGCGGGGTCACTGCTATATACACAGAGCGGGGTCACTGCTATATACACAGAGCGGGGTCACTGCTATATACACAGAGCGGGGTCACTGCTATATACACAGTGCGGGGTCACTGCTATATACACAGTGCGGGGTCACTGCTATATACACAGAGCGGGGTCACTGCTATATACACAGAGCGGGGTCACTGCTATATACACAGAGCGGGGTCACTGCTATATACACAGTGCGGGGTCACTGCTATATACACAGAGCGGGGTCACTGCTATATACACAGAGTGGGGGTCACTGTTAGACATGTGTAATTAATTTCGTTCCAAATTAGTTTTTTTTAAAGGAAATTCGACAAATTCGTTAATTCGGAAATATTTGAATTTAAAATAAAAAACCTGTTTAACAAATGTTTACGAAATTTCGAAACCTCGAAAGAACGAAAATCCGAAATTTGAAAATCTGAAAATTGGAAAATTCAAAAATCCAAAATAATAACTAACTAATAATAATAATAATAATAATAGCTATTACGAATGATCCAAAATAACGAATGCCGCATCTAAATGAATGGAACGTAACAAATTATTCTAATTGATTTACGAATAAAAATCTCCTACTGTTACTCTGTATTCAAATCTGGAATGCCTTAATCCTGAAGTTTAAAGGTCTCCTTGACAAACTTGTTGTTTTACGATGTACTTATGAAAAATTTTACTATGAACTGTCATTTGTACAACTCATTTTTTCTTGAATAAAAATTTATGAAACAAAAAAAAAAACAAAAAACAAATTAATAATAATAAATACGATTTTTTTATTATTATTAATATTATTATTATTTATTATTATTATTTGTTGTTTCCATTCGTTTAGTTGTTATTTTGGATAATTCGTAACTTCAGATAAATTTGTATTTGTTCCGTTCACTAACAGCCAAATTTGAATGGAAATTCCAATACCTATAATTTAATAGTTAGTTATTATTAGTTAATTAGTTATCATTTCAGATTTTCGCTCTTATTTTCGGATTTTCGTTAAAATTTTTGGATTTTTGTTCTTATTTTCGGATTTTCGAATTTACAGGTTTTGGAATTTGGGATTTTTACGAATTATCGAAATAACGAATACTGCATCTAAATGGATGGAACCTAACAAATTCAAATTTTTCCGAAGCACAGCCTGTGTATGTTATAGAGCAGATCGGTGGTCTTTATCACCAAGATCTCAGCGCAGTCAGAGGTCACATTCCGATTTCTATCTCTTGGTGGCCACAAAGTCCAAATCTGGTTATTGGGGGTGAATTAGAAGCAGTTACACTATGTATAGAATTCCCATAAAGGGAGACAAGTAAAACAAGATCATTTCCACAACACCAATCACAGTCACTTACATATGTAAAAGGAAACGCATTTAAAGTGATTGTACACTCTCCATACACCCAGGTGACTGGCCTCAGGTGAATGCTGAGCCCTGATTGGAGGGAATGGACACCCCTCCCTCCTCCCCCGCCTCACACTACAAGGAGAACAAGCATAGCTGTTGTTGTCAATCACAGGCTGTGTGCTGGAGCTCTCTTCTTTAGCCATCATATTTTTCTTGGTATCAAGAAAAGCCGTCAGAAGTGAGTCCTGTAAATAACAGGAACCAGAGAGAAATCACACTCAGTGCTTTGTATAGAAACAAGTACACAGTATAGAAGGATGTACTTTTTTCATATTTCATGTCTGAGGTTTATGACCATTTTATATGTCCACAGATTCTGTGTAACATTAATAAATGATGTGTAAATAGCAGGAATAGAAATAATTGTTTTTTTTTTCTCCCCAGAAGTATAAAATGGCCCAACCACCAATGAAATCGAGCCGACTCTAGTGGTTTCATCCTTCGGTGAGAGTGAGGAAACCCCAATGGCTTCAATCATCACACAGGCTGGGGAAACTCCACAGGATAAAACCACAAAGGACAAGGAAACGGAAGTGATCACATCCATCGAGGATGTCCTGCCATCCACCAAGGATCAGGAAGTACAAGTCTTGCCATCCACCAAGGATCAGGAAGTACAAGTCTTGCCATCCACCAAGGATCAGGAAGTACAAGTCCTGCCATCCACCAAGGATCAGGAAGTACAAGTCTTGCCATCCACCAAGGATCAGGAAGTACAAGTCCTGCCATCCACCAAGGATCAGGAAGTACAAGTCCTGTCATCCACCAAGGATCAGGAAGTACAAGTCCTGCCATCCACCAAGGATCAGGAAGTACAAGTCCTGCCATGGACCAAGGATCAGGAAGTACAAGTCCTGCCATCCACCAAGGATCAGGAAGTACAAGTCCTGCCATGGACCAAGGATCAGGAAGTACAAGTCCTGTCATCCACCAAGGATCAGGAAGTACAAGTCCTGCCATCCACCAAGGATCAGGAATCACAAGTCCTACCATCCACCAAGGATCAGGAAGTACAAGTCCTACCATCCACCAAGGATCAGGAATTACAAGTCCTGCCATCCACCAAGGATCAGGAAGTACAAGTCCTGCCATCCACCAAGGACGAACAAATACAGGTGACTCCTCCGTTCACCCAACAGGGAAAGAAATATTCGTCTTCATCAGATGAAGCCCTATTCAAAAGGGACATTGAGAGTAAGAAATTAACTCCAATGCCTAGCAACACAGTCCATGGGACATCTCCACCGGTCCCATCCAGCAGTGCCATAGTGGACCAGTCATGCCTACTCTCAGTGGAAAGTTTCACTTTCCATAAAGTACTTGGACAGGGGTCCTATGGGAAGGTGGTGTTGGCCTCCCATCCACACCCCTATGTACTATAGGGGGAAGTCTCTTCACCTTTACCTTTTATTGGTCTCTGATGATTTGGAATGCTAATTCATATTTTTCTTTCTCCTTCAGGCGTCTGACTGCTGAGATTGTTTGTGGCCTGCAATCCCTGCATGCGCGTGGGATTGTCCATAGGTAAGTATTGGATTATTTGACTTGGCTTCTACTATTTTTATTGAATCAGGAAGATATTCCACCAGACTTCCCAGTTGTGTTGCCTCCCGTAAAGTCTCATTCCATCTGCTGCAGAAGTCTCCCTGCTCATGCCATATTCTGCTTAATGTAGGGTTATTACAAAATCCATCAAGAGGAGTGAGAGCTCCTCATGATGACTACAGCAGGTGAGCGGAGCTGGGAACCTCAGAACAGGGATCTTCCTGTAGTCAGATATAAAAGAAGCTGATTTCCACCCATCAATTTTCATTCTTCTTTGTATAGATGTGGATTTGCAGAGCTAACTGTTCACTTCTTTTCTTCACAGAGATATCAAACCTGAGAACATTCTACTGGACAGCAACGGTCTCATCAGGATTGGTGATTTTGGCGAAGCAATGACCGAAATCACTGAGACCAGAAGGATCGTAGGAGTTGCGGGTACAGACGGTTACATGGCCCCAGAGGTAAGATTCTGGATATCCTGATATTAGACTGAATTGTAATATTTATTATGGGATATAGAGAAGGCATAAAGGGGCTGCCCTTTCGTGAGGGCCACATTCGCACATGGGCGTTTTGAATCTTGACTTACAAATGCCCGGGTGTGAATGACAAATCGCACAACGCACGTTTAACAAGCCGTTCATTTGAATCGCACCTAAAAACAGGGTGCGGTTTTGCTGAGATTGTCACGTGATAAAGTGTTAAATGTGTGGCGAAACCGCATTGTGTGACGCATGTTCCCCCAAAAGAAGCTCCTGAGCTCCTTTTTTGTGGCGACAAGCTTCACGCGATTTGAAGCTTAAAACGCCCATGTGCGACTGTAGCTTAAATGTATGGGGGTTAGACCCTCTCTCAGATTTTTATTGGTGTCCTCATTAGGGAAGTCGCACTCTTTATGTGTACTGCCCTGTACACACGGTCGGATTTTCCTACGGAAAATGTTCGATGGGAGCTTGTTGTCGGAAATTCCGACCGTGTGTAGGCTCCATCACACATTTTCCATAGGAATTTCCGTCACACAGAATTTGAGATCTGGATCTCAAATTTTCCGACAACAAAATCCGTTGTCGGAAATTCCGACCGTGTGTACACAGTTCCGACGCACAAAGTTCCACGCATGCTGGGAATCAAGCAGAAGAGCCGCACTGGCTATTGAACTTCATTTTTTTCGGCTCGTCGTACATGTTGTACGTCACCGCGTCGTTGACGTTTGGAATTTCCGACCAACTTTGTGTGACCGTGTGTATGCAAGACAAGTTTGAGCCAACATCCGGCGGAAAAAAAAAACATGGATTTTGTTTTCGGAAAAAT